>NC_079215.1:49003842-49086342 GCF_029633865.1 Lampris incognitus | reverse complement strand
CTGCCGGTAGTGGTGTTGGTAGGCCAGTAGGGGGTGTTCTTCCCGCTGATCCTAATAAAAACAAAAAAATTTCAAAAATCCCAATGGCCCAGTGACAGGGACACTGCGCTGTATGAGATGCCGTCCTTCAGATGAGACGTTAAACCGAGGTCCTGACTCACTGTGGTCATTAAAGATCCCATGGCACTTATCGCAAAGAGTAGGAGGAACCCCGGTGTCCTGGCAAAATTCCCAACCTGGTTCTCTCCATCTGGCCACCTAATCATCCCACCATGTAATTGGCTCAATGATTCCTCCCTCTCCACCTCAAGCTGATGTGTGGTGAGCGTTCTGGTGCAAAATGGCTTAGGTGCATCACCCAGGTGGGTGCTACACATTGGTGGTTGAAGTGAGTTACCCGCTTCACTGCAAAGCGCTTTGGGTGTCTAGAAAAGCGCTATATAAATGTAATCATTATTATTATTACTATTAACTACAATTTTAATCAGAATCAAAAGCAAATAATTAGTGGTTAACTAAAGACGGGGGACGGGGTAGGGTCTATAATGCTAGCCTCAATGCCCTTTTTTTGAGAACTGGATAATGTTAAGCCATGTTGGTGTGTGAATTTGGCTGAATTTGCATTATGGACGGAGAAAATAGAGTCAGAAATCTGAATGGTAACCTAATCGGTCTCAGCCGTGCATTCACCATACACCAAATCATAAACAACCCAACAAAAGGGCGGCAATTTTACCAGAGAACTACCATTTTGTTCTGCTTATTTTGGACTTTGCTGCTACTGTTAGGCCTAGTTGTACATACAACGACATCTGTTTGTTACAAAAATCACATTGTGACCAGGCTTGGGCAATGTGCTCCATTACCATCATAATGATCACATAATCGCATCGTCCAGTCCTCACCCCGTGCACAATAACCGCTATGATGGTTCACATTTCTCCACGCTCTCTCTAAGCGTGCTAAAAGGAGAATGGACCGCTAACTCTCTGTCTTAGAACAAACGAGCCGAATTTCAGTGTTGACACTTGTCAAACACTGATATTCATATTGCAGTGTCCTTCAATAAGAAGGCTACGAGACGTCGGCTAGTTTCACTAGCACTTTATTAGCGGCAGTACACAGGCTCCTGTGGGCCATTGCCAACGCCAAAGCAACAAAAAACTTTTCCGCTTTTCCTTGAGTTCTCTGCACTCCCAACTCACTTGGCCCCCACTTATCATTTAACTGGGTGGCACAGTGGCCCAGTGGTTAGCCCTGGTGTCTCACAGCAAGGAGGTCCTGGGTTTGTCCAACCTTGGGGGTCGTCTTCTGTGTGGAGTTTGCATGTTCTTCCCATGTCTGCGGTGGGTTTTCTCCGGGTACCCCAGTTTCCCCCACCATCAAAAAGACATGCATGTTAGGGTTAATACTCCTGTCTGTGCCCCTGACTGAGGCATGACAAGACGAACTGGAGTTGGTCCCCGGGTGCCGCACAGTGGCTGCCTACTGCTCCTAGCTACACAGCTAGGATGGGTTAAATGCAGAGAAAGAATTTCCCCACGGGAATTAATAAAGTATTAAAAAAAAACCCAAAAAAAACAAAAACAAACCACAAACCTCCACTTCCTAGAACTACCAGGAACACAAACACCCTCCCTAACTCTGCCAATCCACAGGTACGCCATCTCACCCAAATGTCTTGATGCATGCTTAATAATCCAGATAAGAAAATCAAAGAAGGTTGAATCAGTTCATCTGGATACAACGTTTATTGACAGATACATTTCATCACTTAACTAAGTGGCATCCTCAGTCTAAACTGACTGCAGGTATCCCCACCCCTTATAAACAATACCGTACAATACAGTGCCTAATGACCAAAACCAATGACCAGTTTCAAAAGCAAGTATGGGTGTGACCATTGAGCATAGATACTATTCACAGAGGATTAGGGATTGTTGCAATCACAGCATTGTAAGATGTCGACAGATGTATTAACGACCAAAACCAGCGACCAGTTTCATGATCAAATATGGGTGTGCCCATTAGCTAGAGTTTTGATGGCCATGTGTGCTATTCACAGAGGATTGGGGAATAGTTGCAGTCACAGCATTGTCAGATGGTGACAGATGTACTCTTAGCCCCCCCCCCCCCAGTTCAGGGATGGTTGTTTCCTCTTAACATAGATGACCTCTTTGACTCCACGTTCAAACCATCAGGGATGATGGTCTGAATGGGCAGTCAAAGGGGAAATGTGAAATGTGCAGCCACCCCCTCTACTGTGCCTCCTTTTTCTCACAGTGGTGGCAGCCAACGGCATTGCAGGAGTGGCAGGAAACTGTGTTAGCATTTCCATGTTGTGTACCTGGTCTGTGGACCACAGTGAAGTCATACACCTGTAGCTCCTCGATCTAGCATGCTAGCTGTCCTTCTGGCTTTTTGAAAGACATGAGCCACTGCCAGGCTGAGTGGCCAGTCCTGACTGTGAAGTGGAGAACCCTGAGGTAATATTTGAAATGCCAGATGGCGCCGACCACAGCGAGCAGCTCCCGCCTGGTGACACAGTAGCGACGTTCAGCCTTGTTGAATGTCCTGCTCCTGAATGTCCTGTCACCTGATGCCAGCACAGCACCTGAGCTGACATTGCTGGCATCAGTGTCAAGGATGAAAGGCAGGCTGGGGTCAGGCGGGGCAAGAACCGGGGCCTCCATGAAGGCTCTCTGCAGGGAAGTGAATGCTGCATGGCACTCCTCTGTCCACAAGAATGTCTCCCCTTTTTGCAGCAGGCAAAATAGGGATGCAGCTATGCAGGAGAACCTCCACACGAACCTTCTGTAGTAGGAAGACAGGCCCGGGAAGCTCTTCAGGTCTTGCACAGAGCTGGGGGTGGGCTAGTCCTTCACAACTTGCACCTTATCCATGGTGCTGACACTGCCATCTCCAAGCCTGTGGCCCAGGAACGTGACCTCACATCTCATAAAACAGCATTTCTGGGGGTGCAGTTTCAATCCTGCTGCTGTCACCCTCTCCAGCACATGCCTGAGGGCCCTGAGAGCTGACTCAAAGAAATCACCATGAAAAAGGATGTTGTCCAGGTATACAACACACTACTGGCAGGGAATGTCAGCAAGTATTTTGTCCATCAGTCTCTCAAACGTGGCGGGAGCATTGTAGAAGCTGAATGGAAGCACCTTAAATTGCCACAAGCTCCCACTGGTGATGAAGGCAGTCTTGGGTCTGGCCTCAGTGGTGAGGGGGACTTGCCAGTGTCCACTGCACAGATCCAGAGAGGAGAACCAGGAAGACCCCACCGCTGTCTCAAGGGCCTCATCAATGCACAGGAGGCTGTAGGGATCCTTTTTGCTCACTTTGTTGAAGGGTCTGAAGTCCACACAGAACCGTCAATCATCCTTCAGCTTTTTGGGAACCATGGCGATTGGGGAGGCCTAGGAGCTGGTGGAAGGCTCAATGAGTCTAGCCTGTTCCATTTCTCGCAGGACTTTGTCCAACACTGCTTGTTTGGCCAGGGGAAGGTGTCGAGGTCTCATCCTAATGGGCTGTGCATCTCCAGTTTGGATGTTGTGCTGGATGAGATCTGTCCGGCTCACATCTTTCCTCTGACACTGAAAAACAGTCCTTGAACTCCAGCAGGAGCTGCCACAGCAGAACCTGTTTGCTAGGAGTCAGTCCATCACAGTCTTTCTGCCAGACCTCCTTCACAGCCAAGACCCTCCCCTCCCTGTCAGGCAATGGGGTGGGCATGAGTGTAGACCAGTGGCAGGCAGGGCGGAGGGTGGTGTGGGTGGCTTGCTGGGGGATGTGCAGCAGGCAGACATGTTGGTTGTTGTCTCAGCTGCCAGCACTACAACGGTGTGGGTCATGGAGCAACCCAGCTGGTGCGGCTGCTTAGACACCTAGATGTCATATCCATCTGGAAGTGTGAGAGTTCCTCCCCTTGTGTTAATGACACAGTCCAATGCCCAGAGAACAGTAGAGTATGCATACCTCCAGGTTCGTGACCAACACCGGGCCGCAAACCGACTTCTTTCCCACCCCCAGGGTCACTAATACCTCCCCCACCATGGGCTCCTGCTCTCTGGTGACTGTCAGACAATGTCCCCATTCGTCAGTTTCCTCCTCCCACTTGATTTTGGAACAACCCCCCGCTAGCACCTATTCTACCATGGAACAGTCACAGCAGTCCCCTGCTAGCACATTGTGGAAAAGTCGGTAAATGGTGATGAAAAACCTCGTAGGCAAAGCTTTTTACTTCCGACACCAACTCTAGCATCCCCCAATATGAAGGCTACGAGACATCGGCTGGTTTTGCTAGCACTTTATTAGCAGCAAAAGTCGGGCTACTGTGGGCTGTAGCCAACGCCAAAACAACAAAAAAACTTTTCAGCCTTTCCCTAAGTTCTCTACACTCCCAACTCGCTTGGCTCCTGCTTATCATCTAACTCCACTCCCCAGAACTAACGGGTGCAATAACACAAACATCCTCCCTAACTCTCTGTCAATCACAAGTACGCCATCTCACCCAAACTACCGGCATAGGCAACTGAAAATGACTGACATGCCCCACAGCCTCCAAGCATACAACATGCTCATTGACATCCCAGAAATCCCAGCAACCGCAACAAAGTCAAACACTGTCACTGTCAGGTGAAAAGATGTATCGGATGAGACATGCGGTAGTCTGCAGCCCTCTCCGGATCAACAGAGGGGGTGGAGCAGAAACCGGGACAGCTCAGAGGAGTGGGGTAATTGGCCAGATATAAGACAATTGGGGAGAAAAGGCAGGGGAGGGGGGGGAGTCAAGCACCAACATGTCAATAAGTCCATTACAATATGAACTGGCTCCAGCAATACTGGTAGCTGCATCTGAATTGCCAGTTGCACTAGCAAGCTGGCATGCTGGGCGTCGTAAAACACAGTGCATGAGTTTTACTTCATGTTCATTAGTTGCAAACGGATGGGTTCAGTTCACCAAAAAAATGAGCACGTTTGATGCATTCATGCACAGCACTGTGTGTGTGTGTGTGTGTGTGTGTGTGTGTGGATTATGCGGCTGCTATGCCAGGCTATGTTCAAGTGTGTCTTGCTTGTGCCCATGACAAGATGATCTCCAAAGCACCCCCCCCCCCCCGCGTGCACAGGTCGCTGACTGGGTATAAGGCACACACAACACTTGTTCCATTTGCGCAAAGCAAAAGAGCTCTCTTCTCCCACACACTCTTAAATCCAAATATAGACTAATTAAAAGGGTAGCCCCACCACCAAAATTCAATCATATTAGAGAAATGTTGTCATTCCCAAATCCCGACTTAAATGCTTTGAAGTTGTCCATGGAAAATTGATAACAGACTCGTTATTTAATGATCTGAACATACTATACATCAGATTTACATGGAAAAAAATATATATACTGGGACCTTAAACAGCCCAACCACAGACGGTGTGCATGTAAACCTCTTTTTTAGTCTGGACCTCAATCCCGACCGGACTCGAGCAGGTCCCCCTGCTCCAGCAGTGCTATACGATGTCGGTCGTCATATGTGCCTAGGGGTGATGGAGCGGCAGCGAGAGCCGTTGGCGTTGGACCCTCTCTAACCTTGAACTCAGGACAACTGATCTGGTGTTCCCTTGGTGTCAGCGGCCCTGTGTGTACCTCTATCCATACACTTGTTTAATGATGCTGTTGCATCTGTCAGCTGTGTGTGTGTGTGTGTGTGTGTGTGTGTGTGTGTGTGTGTGTGTGTTTGTGTGTGTGTGTGTGTGAATATCTGGCCGCCGTGCCAGGTTATGCCATGTTGTCAATGTTCGTCTTAGAGCCAGAAAGATTACCTCTGATGATGTATAAGGCTTGTACCATTAAACTGTCGTGCCCTCAGGCAGTCATAGTTGTAATGGCCTATTTTGGTTAACATATGCATTTCAGAACCTATTAAGTATAATTGGTCTTGGACAGGCTAGGCCCACCTGATTTTCTCTGTGCCCACACACAGTGATTCTTGCCTACGCCACAGCTATGTGCAGACATGAATAATGTTGTCAAATGTGCAGGTCCGCCATCACGATTATGTTTTCATCTATGTCAAGGTGCACTGTCACCGATTATGTTTTTCATCTGTTGTGGCGCTCCTGACACCAGATTTTGTTAAGTAGGCTACTCTATCACTACCTTGGCCTTGCTATTATGACTCCTCTTCTATAGCACGGCGGTCTCCTAGTAATCATTTCTTTTAGGTGTCAACTGTGCAGCGCATTTCACTGTTGCTGGTCATTTTAAAGCTTTCAATTTTTCTATTCCCTATTGACATGACATTATGTAACGTCTAACTGTGATGGCCAGGGCCCGCTTTGACCCATCTTGCAATGGAGCGTGGCGCTGACTCGTTGTACATGTGTTCAAATCACTGGTGAGATGTGCCCATAAAAACAAGCATATTTGGCATCATATCAGTATTGTACAACGCTTGGTCCTATTTCTAATGTTAAGTGGTCCAGACAGGTACTTGACTCAGCGGTGTAGCTGTTAGCTGCTGCTAAGACTTCATTCATGATGTAAACAGCATGGTGAATACAGGTTGAGTGGGACATCTGGTAAAGTGGGACACTTAAATGTCATCATCTTTCTCTTTATGTGTATATACTTCCATTACTAACAATCAACTTTAAGTTTACTACAGGTCAGGAATCAGGAACACTTTATTTTTCCATTTCATTTCATGTACTACGTAAGTACATGAAATGAAATGAAATATTGTTTGCCCCGGGCCACAGCAGTGCAACACAGACAAAACACATATCTAAAGACTACAAGAACACATATATCAAACTTTAAAAAAAAAATCAATGTCTGAGAGAACGAACACCAGGATGACTGTTGGAATTGCTGGTCTGCATGGGCTAGCAGTTAGCTTAGCCTGCCCCGCTTCCATGTCCTGTCAGACAGCCCTCGGTGTTTCCTCTTTGGGCACAGCTCCGGGCAGGGCCGTGGTCCCTGGGCCCACAGGACGCAGCAGACCAGGCTCTCCCAGCTGATCCAGCACCGGTTCTCCCAGCCATCAAATGAAGACGTGGACAAAGACACTGCATGGACAGAACTGGGTGAGATTGCTGCACATGTGAATTCGTGCCGCCATCTTCCCACATCTGAAGCGTAAAAAAATTAGGTGTCCGTATCTCTGACTTTTAAGCCTTTTGGATCACAATTTAAAACTATGCAAGATGTAAATTGTCTGAAAGTGTCTCACTTTACCTGTATTCATCTGATTTAGATATAATAACTGTGATAGTTGTCTTAATTTGGGTTCATGCTTCTTGACCACCTTATAGGGTTTGGGGTAAAAATCTGTGGGAAACCGTTACATTGCAGTGATATGATTCATAATTACATTGTTAACACATTTCACATTTAAACATACAATAACCACGTATGTGAATGTTCTCATTCATCCAGGTCATGGTTATCCAAAGGAGTTGAATCAAGTTCAACTGGACTTGGTATATATCCGTGAAGACGTTTCGCCTCTCATCCAAGAGGCTTCCTCAGTTCGTGCCTTTCTGACTAGACCAAGCTAGTCTGACTGGCTGGTGATGACACTCAGTATTTATCCTCTAGGAGTCGTTGTCAGAGCTATTGATATACGTGGCTCTTTGTGATCAGATGTTTACCAACGCCCATCGCTAACAGAGCCATAGATATGCGCACACAATAATAGAGTACCTACAGAAACTACAGAAAGGAGGAACCATTGATCGGATACAACACCACCGTCTCTACCCGCAAGATAACATTCCATGCATATATGGACTCCCTAAGATCCTTAAAGATGGAACCCCCCTCAGGCCCATCGTCAGCAGCATAAACTTGGTCACGTACAACATTGCCAAACATATAGCCAACATCTTGACCCCTTTAGTGGGGGAAACACCTCACCATATCCAAAACTCCATTGACTTCGTGGACAAGGTCCAAGGCGTAAAACTGGAACTGGATGAAACCATGGAATCCTACGACGTGACCTCGTTATTCACTTGCATCCCAACCGTGGAGGCTTTGGAAACTGTGAGGCAATGTCTGCTACGGGACGACACTCTACACAATAGGACCAATCTCAGCCCAGACCAGATTTGCCAGCTACTGGACCTTTGCCTGAACACTACATATTTCCAATTCAGGGGCCAGTTTTACAGACAGAAACACGGCTGTGCAATGGGCTCACCAGTATCGCCCATTGTGGCCAACTTACAGTGCATCCGGAAAGTATTCACACCCCTTCACTTTCCCCACATTTTGTTATGTTACAGCCTTATTCCAAAATGGATTAAATTCCTTTTTTTTCTCATCAGTCTACATACAATACCCCATAATGACAAAGTGAAAAAGGTTTTGTAGAAAGTTTTGCAAATTTATTAAAAATAAAAAACTGAAATATTGCATGTACATAAGTATTCACACCCTTTACTCAGTACTTGGTTGAGGCACCCTTGGCAGCGATTACAGCCTCAAGTCTTCTTGGGTATGAAGCTACAAGCTTGGCACACCTATATTTGGGGTATTTCTCCCATTCTTCTCTGCAGATCCTCTCGAGCTCTGTAAGGTTAGATGGGGAGCGTCGCTGCACAGCTATTTTCAGGTCTTTCCAGAGATGTTCAATGGGGTTCAAGTCTGGGCTCTGGCTGGGCCACTCAAGGACATTCACAGACTTGTCCTGAAGTCACTCTTTCATTGTCTTGGCTGTGTGCTTAGGGTCCTTGTCATGTTGAAAGGTAAACCTTCGCCCCGGTCTGAGGTCCTGAGCGCTGTGGAGCAGGTTTTCATCAAGGATCTCTCTATACTTTGCGCTATTCATCTTTCCCTTGATCCTGACTAGTCCCCCAGTTCCTGCCGCTGAAAAACATCCCCACAGCATGATGCTGCCACCACCATGCTTCACAGTAGGGATGGTATTAGCAAGGTGATGAGAGGTGCCTGGTTTCCTCCAGACGTGACGTTTAGCATTCAGGCCAAAGAGTTCAATCTTGGTTTCATCAGACCAGAGAATCTTGTTTCTCATGGTCTGAGAGGCCTTTAGGTGCTTTCTGGCAAACTCCAAGCAGGCTGTCATGTGCCTTTTACTGAGCAGAGGCTTCCGTCTGCCACTCTACCATAAAGGGTTGATTGGTGGAGTGCTGCAGGGATGGTTGGCCTTCTGGAAGGTTCTCCCATCTCCACAGAGGAACGCTGGAGCTCTGTCAGAGTGACCATTGGGTTCTTGGTCACCTGCCTGACAAAGGCCCTTCTCCCCCGATTGCTCAGTTTGGCTGGGCGGCCAGCTCTAGGAAGAGTCCTGGTGGATCCAAACTTCTTCCATTTACGAATGATGGAGACAACTGTGTCCTTCGGGACCTTCAAAGCTGTAGAAATTTTTTTGTACCCTTCCCCAGATCTGTGCCTCGATACAATCCTGTCTCGGAGGTCCACAGACAATTCTTTTGACTTCATGGCTTGGTTTCTGCTCTGACATGCACTGTCAAGAGTGGGACCTTATATAGACAGGTGTGTGCCTTTCCAAATCATGTCCAGTCAATTGAATTTACTACAGGTGGACTCCAATCAAGATGTAGAAACATCTCAAGGATGATCAGTGGACACAGGATGAACCTGAGCTCAATTTTGAGTGTCATAGCAAAGGGTGTGAATACTTATGTACATGCAATATTTCAGTTTTTTATTTTTAATAAATTTGCAAAAATTTCTACAAAACCTTTTTCGCTTTGTCATTATGGGGTATTGTGTGTAGATTGATGAGAAAAAAAGGAATTTAATCCATTTTGGAATAAGGCTGTAACAACAAAATGTGGGGAAAGTGAAGGGGTGTGAATACTTTCCGGATGCACTGTATATATGGAAGAGGTAGAACACAGGGCCCTGAACTCCTTCAGAGGAACACCTCCGAGCCACTGGTTCAGGTATGTGGACGACACATGGGTCAAAGCCAAACACAAGAGGTGCTAGCGTTTACCAAACCCATCAACTCAGTGGACAAGAACATTAAGTTCACAAGGGAAGACGTAAAGGACAACAGTTTGCCCTTCTTGGACTGTGACGTCCACATTGGGGAAGACAGGAGTCTCCACATGGGGGTTTACAGGAAACCTACACACACAGACCAATATCTACTTTTCAACTCACACCACCTGCTGTAACACAAACTGAGCGTCATCAGAACTTTGCAACACAGAGCTGACAATGTGCCCAGCAGCACTCAGGCCAACGGGAAGAACACAAACACCTGAGGGGAGCTTTAAAAACCTGCGGCTACCCCAGTTGGACCTTTGTGAAAACTGCAATACGTTCCAAAAAAACCATCCAGGTGAGCGAGGAGGAGAAAAGGAACAGAAGGAATAGCACAGTCATCCTGTATGTTTCTGGGGTCTCCGAGAAACTCAGGAGACTTTTCAACAAACACCGCATCCCGGTATACTTCAAACCCAGCAACACACTCCGACAAAGACTGGTTCATCCCAAAGACCGTGTACCACACACCCAAAAAAGCAGTCTGGTGTACGCTGTACAGTGCAATGAGGATTGCACTGACCTGTACATAGGGGAAACCAAACAACCACTACACAAACGGATGGCCCAACACAGAAGGCCAAACTCCCCAGGACAAGACTCAGCAGTCTATCCACACCTAAAGGAGAAGACACACTTCTTCGAGGACAGCAACGTACACATTTTGGACAGGGAAGATAGATGGTTTGAAAGAGGGGTGAAGGAAGCCATCTATGTGAAACTGGAAAAACCATCCCTCAACAGAGGAGGAGGTCTGCGACACCACCTATCTCCTACTTACAATGCCGTCCTTTCATCTCTACCCAGGAGACTCAAGAAGCCTAGCCTCCAAGAACAACAGTCGGTCACTAACGACTCCAACGACTCTCATGACCACTGAACAATGAAGTCGAAACCAACACCCCTAACGACCGTCGCTGCTAAACAAATGCAAATCAACAGCTCCGATGGCAACGGGCGCGGCTGGACACCGGAGCACAGGAGAGCCAGGCATATCAATAGCTCCGATAACGACGGGCGCGGCCATAACATCGGTACACAAAAGAGCCACGCATATCTATGGCTCTGTTAGCGACGGGCGTTGGTAAACATCGGGACACAAAGAGCCACGCATATCAATAGCTCTGACAACGACTCCTAGAGGATAAATTCTGAGTCTCATCACCAGCCAGTCAGACTAGCTTGGTCTAGTCAGAAAGGCACGAACTGAGGAAGCCTCTTGGATGAGAGGCGAAACGTCTTCACGGATATATACCAAGTCCAGTTGCACTTGATTCAACTGCTTTGGATACAATAACCACACAGTACAAAAATAGGTAGCTTTATCAGTCCTTTATCTAATGCATACACCATATTGTGCTCAGCGAGAAAGTTTGGCAATACTACTTTTACACTAGTGATGGCACATTTGGCACAACACCTATTTGTTTGTGCCCCCAGACTTATCACCTTATAGCTCCTGGTAATCAAGAGATAAGTTCTGCTGCCATGTAGCTCCCCGGTCCTATTATTATAAAAAAAAAATTGTCATATGAAGCAGCATTATTCATGCAGGCACTTCCCAGTGTTTCCCAGACAGCACCGAACAAAACAACGAGCAAGACTGCACCGCGCTAGGCAGACTTTCTTGTTCCCCTGCTCCATTTCCCCTGCCTATCGCCTTCTTCTTCTCATTTCCCCCTCGCTGCTTTGTGTTTACAGGGTTTTTTCTCTTTTGTTTTTCTTGTCGACTCTAGCATCTGTTTCTTGTATTGCCCCCTCCCCATTCACTGTGTTATGTTTAGATTTTGTATTCTCCATCTCTCTGCTCACTGACCACCCCCCCCTTCTCTCTTTGCCTTTCCATACTGTTTGAGGGAATTATAAATAGCGGTAGAGTGGAGCTCTCCAGGGCAACAGGGTTTAGCCTGAAGTCTCTGACCCACATAAAAAGGGTGGTAAAAGAAAAAAAAACTTGTGGGTTCAAACTTTGTTTATTCTAGTCAAATTTGAAGGTATTACATGTGCTTGCTTTTGTTTGTTTTTTGTTTGCATGCTGGTATGCATATGTACAGCATTACATAGACTGGCAGTCATGCCCTAGCTCTTAACCCTGACCTTACCCATCACAACTACATGCCTAACCTTAACCCTAACCCTAACATTAACCACTGATTCAAAAATCAGTTTTTTCCCCAATTGGGGACATAGCTTTTGTCCCCAATTTGTAGGTGGTAAACACAGGGTGTCTGGGTAACGTAGCGGTCTATTCTGTTGCCTACCAACACGAGGATCTTCAGTTCGAATCCCCATGTTACCTCTGGCTTGGTCGGGCATCCCTACAGACACAATTGGCCGTGTCTGCGGGTCGGAAGCCGGATGTGGGTGTGGGTTCTGGTCGCTGCACCAGCACCTCCTCTGTTCGGTCGGGGCGCTTGTTCGGGGGAGAGGGAGAACTGGGGGAAATGGCATGAGCCTCCCTCGCACTACGTCTCCCTGGTGAAACTCCTCACTGTCGGGTGAAAAGAAGCGGCTGGTGACTCCACTTATATCGGAGGAGGCATGTGGTAGTCTGCAGCCCTCCCTGGATCGGCAAAGGGGGTGGAGCAGAGACCGGGACGGCTCGGAAGAGTGGGGTAATTGGCCAGATGTAGAGGAGCTCAAGCAGGAGTCGTGACAACTTTCTCTTTCGGCTACACAACGTGCACCATTTATTCCTTCCACCATTACAACAACAAGAAACCCGTGCAGCGGAAGTTTGTTACTGTAAACCCGAACCGAGAAAACAGCAGCTGTAAACTAACGTTCCTACTAGCTCAATAAGGGGAATTATGTATCCCCATAACCACTACACACGTCCCCCCAGAATTCGCCTTAATACGAAAAGTCAGTGTGGCGAGGGGGGCGGATCTCTCTGCCCCAATGGCTCCGCTGAACTGGAGCTGGGGGCTGGTTCACCGCAGGCAAAGCAGCAGAGTCCTCACAGCTGGACCGGGGAAAGGGAGGGGCTGGGGAAGCAGGGGGCGGCTCGCCGGGGGAGCGGGGCAGGGCCGGGGGGCGCCCCCGCCGTGGGGGCAGGGCAATACCAACAGGGCGGTCTAAGTCCAGGTGAGCAGGCTTGAGGCAGTCCACAGAAACCCGCTCCAGCCTGCTGCCAACCTCCACCACAAAGTGCTTATCTCCAGTGTCCCGTACCAGAAATGGGCCATTCTAGGGTGGCTGCAGGGGACCGCGGTGTGCGTCGTGACGGATGAAAACATATTCCGCCGACCGCAGCTCCGTGGGGACATAGGACTGAGAGCCGCCATGCTGAGAAGTGGGGACCAGTGCAAAAGCCCTGGCTTCCTCCTGCAGCGCAGTTCGTTGGCAGCTGGTGGACCAGGGAGCTGTGGCGGTGGGAAGGAAATCCCCCGGGACCCGAAGTGGCTGTCCGTAGACCAGTTCGGCAGATGAAGACTGGAGGTCCTCCTTGGGGGCCGTCCTGAGCCCAAGCATGACCCAAGGCAGTTTGTCGACCCAGCAGTCATCCTTGAGGGTAGCCCGCAATGCGGCCTTCATCGAGCGATGGAACCTCTCGACCAATCCATTCGCCTGAGGGTGATACGTTGTGGTGCGATGGAGCCTCACCCCTAAACCCACGGTGATCTCCTCCCAGAGCGCTGACGTGAATTGCGGCCCTCTGTCCGAGGAGAGGTCAGATGGAGTGCCAAAGCGGGCGACCCAGGTTCCGATGAACGCTCGGGCAACCTCAGGCGCTGTCGTGGACGAAAGCGGGACGGCCTCTGGCCATCGCGTGGTCCTGTCGACCATGGTGAGCAGGTATGTGAAACCATGGGAGGGGGGTAGGGGGCCTACCAGGTCCACATTCATGTGGTCGAACCTCCTCTCAGGTACCGTGAAAGGTATCGGGCGCTTTGACGTGCCGGAGCACTTTGGAGCGTTGGCACTCCACACAGGTGTCAGCCCGGTCCCTCACATCCTTTTTGAGTCCATGCCAGACAAACTTTGCCGCCACCAACCTCTGTGAAGGCTTTCTGCCAGGGTGAGACAGCCCATGGACTGCGTCGAAGACCCGCCGCCTCCACGCAGTCGGAACGACTGGTTGGGGCTGACCCGTAGAGACGTCGCACAGGAGCGTGGCGCCGGCGTCGTCGAAAGCCACATCCTCCAACTGCAGCCCTGTGACGGCGGTCCTGCATGCCTGCACTCCTGGGTCGGCGGCCTGGTCAGCCGCCGTCTGGCTGTAGTCGAGTCCCAAATGGGCGGCACCAGCGATGGCCCGGGAGAGACTGTCAGCGACCGGGTTGGACTTCCCAGTGACATGGCTCACGTTGGTGGTAAACTCTGAGATGTAGGCCAACTGTCGCTGCTGGCGGGCTGACCACGGCTCTGCCACCTTGGCCATCGTGAACACCAGCGGTTTGTGATCGACGAAAGCCGTGAACTGACGGCCCTCCAGTAGGAAACGAAAGTGCCTAACAGTGAGGAAAAGGCCAAGCAGCTCATGATCAAAGGTGCTGTATTTGCGCTCTCTCAGGTTCAACTGTCGGCTGAAGAAGGCAAGCGGCTGCCACGTGCCGCTCACCCACTGCTCGTAAACCGCGCCGACAGCGTAGTCCGAAGCATCCGTCGTGATGGCGATGGGCGCTCCAGACACAGGGTGTGCCAGCATCGCCGCGTCAGCCAGGGCGGCCTTCACATCCTTAAAAGCCATGCCCCTCTCTGCAGACCAGTCCACAGCGTGTTTGGGGGCTGTGCCCTTCAGAGCCTCATATAGGGGGCGGAGGAGATCAGCAGCCCGGGGGATAAACCGGTGGTAGAAGGACACCATGCCAATGAACTCCCGGAGGGACTGGGCCGTGTGTGGGTGTGGAAAGTCTGCGACAGCCTCCATCTTAGATGGAAGGGGGGCCGCCCCGTCCTTGGTGACCTGGTGGCCCAGGAAGTCGATGGTGCTCAGACCAAACTGGCATTTGGCCGGGTTAACTATCAACCCGTGCAGGCTGAGTCTCTCGAAAAGGGCTCTGAGGTGGGACAAGTGCTCGGACACGGAGGTGCTAGCGACCAGGATGTCATCCAGGTACACAAAGAGGAAAGGCAGGTCCTGCAACACTGAGTCAATGAGGCGTTGGAAGGACTGCGCGGCGTTCTTAAGCTCAAACGGCAGGCGCAGGAACTCGAACAGTCCGAACTGAGTTGTCTAAGCCGTTTTGGGGACATCAGCGGGATGGACGGGCACCTGGTGGTATCCACGGACGAGGTCCACCTTGGAAAAGATCACTTTCCCAGCCAGGTGGGCGGAGAAATCTTGGATGTGATGGACCGGGTAGCGGTCCGGTGTTGTTGCGTCATTGAGCCGACGGTAGTCACCACATGGACGCCACCCACCGCCAGGCTTAGGCACTATGTGGAGGGGTGAAGCCCACGGGCTGCTGGAGCGACAGATGATGCCGAGGCGCTCCATGTTCTCAAACTCCGCCTTGGCGACAGAGAGCTTGGTCGGGTCGAGGCGCCGAGCTCCGGCGTGCACCGGCGGGCCGGTGGTGACGATGTGGTGCTCAACCTCATGTTTGGTCGTAGATGACGAGAATGTGGGCTGAGTGAGGTCAGGGAACTCGGAGAGAAGATGGAGAATCACGTCCTCATTGGAGAGCATGCTGGACAGCCTGACGGAGCCTGTATTGCTGAGTGCACACGCGTGTGAAGCGAAGGTGATGGCGTCAATCAGGCGTCGATTCCTGACGTCCACCAGCAGCCCATAAGCACAAAGAAAATCTGCACCGAGGAGGGGAAATGCCACGTCGGCGGTGACAAAATCCCAGCTGAACCGCTGCCCGTTAAAACACATGTCAATGTGCCTCGTGCCGTACGTACGGATAGAGCTGCCGTTAGCAGCTTCCATGGGAGGGCTGTGAGCGCCCAACAGGGCGTCCACACTCAATGCAGGTACGACACTCCTCTGCGCCCCAGTGTCGCATAGGAAACGCTGCCCCGAGATGGAGTCTCGCAGGAAAAGTAGCCTGTTGTCCTCCACGCCGACGCCCATGGCCACTAGTGAGCGCCGGCCTTGGCGTTTCCCGACGAGCTGAAATTGCACGGGGAGGTGCACTTGTTCGCCTTGGCCCCGAACTTTGCATGGTAAAAGCACAGGCCAGGCTCCTGTCGCCGACCGGGGGTTGCCGCGGCGACCACCATGGAGTCACCAGGTGGTGGCGTGTGGGGGTGGGCAGGGGTGAGCGCGGACGCGCAGTGCTGCTGTTGGCTGGCCAGGAAGAACTTGTCAGCTTCTTCAGCTAGCTTGCGGCAATCGGTAATGCTGGTGTTAGCCAAAGCGGCCCACACCTGAGCAGGCAGTTGTCACAGAAATAGTTGTACAAAGAGGAAATCAGGTGTGTGCGCCGGTCCCAGCAGATTCAGCATTTTGTCCATGAGCTCGGATGGCTTGCTGTCACCCAAGCCTTGCAGAGAAAAGAGACGGTGGGCCCTCTCGGCGTCGGAAAGTTCAAAAATCTTCAAGAGGTGGTCTTTGAGCCCCTTGTATTTGTCTGCCGCCGGAGGAGTTGTAAGGAGACTCACCACTCTAGTTGCAGTCGAACATCCGAGTGCCGATACCACGTAGTAGTATTTAGTAGCATCATCCGTAATTTTGCGGATAGCAAACTGCGCTTCCGCCTGGGCGAACCATGTCGTTGCCGATGACTCCCAGAACTCTGGCAATTTGAGAGAAACCACGTTGATTTCGTCAACCATGTTCGTTCGAAAGATTGTCTCTGATAACTACCAAGAGACAAACGTCAGGGTCACCAGTGTAGAGGAGCTCAAGCAGGAGTCGTGACAACTTTCTCTTTCGGCTACACAACGTGCACCATTTATTCCTTCCACCATTACAACAACAACAAAAAACCCGCGCAGCGGAAGTGTATCACTGTAAACCCGAACCAAGAAAACAGCAGCTGTAAACTAACGTTCCTACTAGCTCAATAAGGGGAATTATGTATCCCCATAACCACTACACAGATACAATTGGGAAGAAAAAGGGGGAAAAAACCTGGTGTACACACACACACACACACACACACACACACACACACACATCCTCTATGTACACAGTACATTCCGAATCTACACACCGTGTTGGTAAAATATCAGCATTCTTACAATTGCTGATAGTGATAATTACCAGCATAATGCTAGCCAGAATACTCCCCATACTATTTCCACATGTCCAAGAACTAAATATGCTTTGTGTAAGTGTGTGTGTGTGTGTGTGTGTGTGTGTGTGTGTGTGTGTGTGTGTGTGTGTGTGTGTGTGTGTGTGTGTGTGTGTGTGTATGTATGTGTGTATGTATGTATGTATGTATGTATATATATATATATATATATATATATATATATATCACGCGTGTGTGAGAGAGTGACTGACAACTGATGTGAGTACTAGTCAATTATTCTGCTCTCCTATGACTCCACTATCATGACTCTCCTATGACTCCACTATCATTCACACAGCTGAAAACGCACACACACACACACACACACACACACACACTGAAGAACATACTGTGCTCAGGAGCTCAAAAATACACACACACACACATTACCACACACACACACACACACACACACATGAATATGAAGGTACCATCAAGCACCCCCACAGGCTCATACACGGCTTTGTGTTTCTATGGCAGTGGAAGCAGAAGTTGTGTGCTGTCATCCACCCACACACACTTACCTTCACTGAAGTACTGATTTTTGTCCAAGTACCAAACCGCAGCGAGGTAACTTGTATTCACTGCCTCGCTTTCTTTCTTTCTCTTTCTTGTTTTTGTCACACACCTACATCCACATACCCCATGCTGTGTTCCAGTGTAAGTCTAATCTAGACAGGACTCTTGACAACTAAGTTCTCAGTGTTTTCATCTATTTTTTTTAGCCCCAGTCGGAAAGTAGGAAAACAGACCAAGTAGTGACACTGCGGCTCAGGAACACTGAGCTTCAGTCCACATCACTGTGAGGCTCAAGGAAACAGCTGGTCCAGTGTGATGTAGTGGTTGTGGAGGGTCTCTATCTGAGTCTATGTCCCACTCTAATATCAGTGCCTGAAGGCAGTCATGCAGTAGCAACATTGTAACAAGTAGTAGCAACATTGTAACATGTAACATGTAGTAGCAACATTGTAGGACATTGTAGGACTGTGAGACAGCAAAGAGACAAGAAGCAACATAACAGAGGGACAGTCAGACAGGGCTTTGATGAGGATATGAGGGAATGTTTCATTATTACCATGGTAGCCTATTAATGAGGAAACATGGCCACCGGAACATGACTACAATGTTGTAGTAACATTGGTCAATGCAATTCTAGATTCATACGTATGACCTACATAGGTTGATATTGATGCTTAATATTTCAGTTTTGCAGTCCCCCCCTCTTTTTTTCCCTCCCAAGTCAGATCCGGCCAATTACCCCGCTCTTCCAAGCCATCCTGGTTGCTGCTCCACCCCCTCTGCCAATCCGGGAGGACTGTAGACTACCACATGCCTCCTCCGATACATGTGGAGTCACCAGCCGTTTCTTTTCACCTGACAGTGAGGAGTTTTCCCAGGGGGAGGTAGTGCGTGGGAGGATCATGCTATTCCCCCCTAGTTCCCCCTCCCCCCCGAACAGGCGCCCCAACCGACCAGAGGAGACGCTAGTGCAGCGACCAGGACACATACCCACATCAAGCCTCCCACCCACAGACACAGCCAATTGTGTCTGTAGAGAAGCCCGACCAAGCCGGAGGAAACACGGGGATTCGAACCGGCGACCCCCGTGTCAGTAGGCAGCGGAATAGACCGCCACACTACCTGAACGCCCTCTCACTTTTGCAGTTTTTGTGCAGTTTATTTCAGTCTTTATGGGTATGCTGTCCAGAATTTATGACGGACGAAATTCAATTCAGTGTAAATGTGTAAAAACTGGCGAATACATTTACGGTCTCCTCACAAGAACGTCTGTCACAAATAATGTTGCTGAGCCCTTCCTCGTGCACTAACATGGAGTGATTTTCAAATTGCGGTGTACGCTCTCGCTATCTGTGAATGTGCTACACAGGACAAATATAGTGCCCGTTGCCATGGCAATGAAAGAGAACACATTGACACAAACCACCGAGACCACGAGGATATACACCCACACATCGCTCACTTTTTTATCAACCCGCAAAACACCGTGCATAGAAGGAGCAAGTGCACATAACACACTTATCTGTGGATATTTTAACTATGCACATATCTTTGTGCATCACATGTTGCTTTTTTTTTTTTTTTTTTTTGCCGAGGGGTGTGTGTGCATAATGTGTCCCAAGTTTTCCTGTGCATGTTTGCATGCGTTAGTGCGAGCATGCTTGTCTCTGTGTCACTACATGCATCTATGTGTGAGTCAACAATGCCTCGGGTAGGTATGTTCCCCAAAACTGCAATTTAAAATTTTTTTTTGCAAGTTGTACCCACACTTACCGTCACGGTGGGGATGGCAGTGACAAGTGAGTAGACCAGCACCGGCGGCGCCTTGCTGTCGTCCTCTGGTCCTGGGTAGGGCTTGGAGAAGGCTTTGTCAAAACAGAAGAAGCCCTGGATGTGCACGGGGAACGTGTCCGTGTACTCAAAGTAGTACGCCAGCAGAACGGTCCCTGCCATAATGACCAGCTGAAAATAAAACATATTGGTTCCAGGTTTAGGATTGGATCCACAGGAGAGTGTAGGAGTGTGTGAGGGAAAGATAGGAGGAGACAGAAGTCAGGCAGAAATAAGCGGGGATAAAAAAAAGAGAATTTGTTTTTTCTTCACAGAGCACAGTGATGGATGCCTCCGTAGAGTGCAAAATGAATCAAGTGTGCATGAGGAGAGATAGTCAGGGAAGAGGATGGGGGGTTGGGTTGGAGAGGGAGAAAGAGAGAGATGGATATTGACAAAGAAGAAGAGAATTGAAGAGAAATACAGAGGGAAGGAGAAAATTAGAGGGAGTAGGACAGTGAGTGAGAGGGGGAGGGAGAAGGAAAGTGAAAGAGAGAAGGGAAGCTACAGGGATTTCTTTGCGGAGAGGGGGATAGGATAAGCAGAAAGCAAAGAAAATGCTGCGTGGAAGGAAAGAGAAAAGAAACACAACAGAAAGGGGGAGGAGGGAGAAACACGAGAGAAAAGGGAGCAAAAAGAGACAGATGGAGTCAGAGACCATGAAGTGAGGAGCATAGCACAGGAGCAAGTGTGAAGGTGAGATAGAGCAAGCGTGGGAGGGAAAAGTAAGAGAGGGCAAAAATGGAGGCTGTGTATGTGCGCGGGGGGGGATCAAGGGGGTTATGCATTTCTCATTCAATCTATGCATGAGTTGAGTTAAGATATACTATATGGAGACCACGGTGCATAACTTTAACCTGTATGTACATATGATTTGGGATTGTGTTCTATGTGTCCATGTGTGTGAGTGTAGCGTTTGTGCACACGTGTAAGGTGTACTTCCATAGAAAAGTGCATGATAGAGAATCTGCATACTTAATTATTGGCGGGGCAAGCTGAACCGCATGGCTTGGTTTCCAAACACATAAGTCAGGGATGAAATCTCAACATTTATGTGAGAAAACCGCACCCCCGCTGACTGAACTTTGCCACAGTCATGCAGTCCCACATGCTCGCTCCAAGCACTTCTGTCGTGAGAGACAACATGCATGCATAAAAGTCTGAATATTACAACCTCTGTTGATCTCAATCAACCACTCCCCCTCTCTTCCCAGTGCCGGTACAGGTTCCCCCCTCACAATGCACCATTTCTAAGCGGTTTTCAAAGATGGGACAGGAGTGGAGCACAGCAGATGCTGGGAGTCGTCGTTACACCTCACTATTCAAACCCGCTTTCCCTCATCACAAGCAATAAATCCACAACTAAATTACTTGTTGCATTTTCAGTTCAAAAGGAGAGTTTTGTGCAATATTCCCGACATGGAAATAAAATCAAAACTAAACCATGCAAGATGAAGGCCGTAAACTGAAACATTGGTGCTGTTTTTTCCTCTTTGCTAATTAAAAAAAAAAGAATATAAAAGGCTAAAGGACTACAAAGTCTTGGAAAGTTTTCATTACTTTTCTTTCATTATAATTAGTATCTGCACTAAAAACGTTTATTTTTCCAAATTGAAACGAATACTTGTTCACACACACACACCCAAAGCCTGGTTGAGCATGATGCTCCACTCAACTTCTGATTTTAGGAGCGCTGCCATTGGCAAAATAAAAATTTCCCTTTGTGGCTCGAGTGACAATGAGATGGAAAGGTCACATATAAGATTAGAGGGAAACAATCATGATTTTCAACATTATCTCTGTATGTATGTTGTACGGATAATGCTCCGTTAGCGGCCATAATGCTTAGCAGTGTGAAGAACAGCGCTTTGCACAGCTGTATGATATAGCATTGTTATTTTATCTTTATACAGCTGCATTTAATGTTGATTTTCACACATTCTTACACAATGCAGCCAAGGGTGGGTAGTAATGGGTTACGAGTAAAGCAAACAAGTGAAAAAATAGATTTTTCAAAGCTTCAGCAGATTCCAGAGACAACGGAGGTCTCTGTCCAGAAGACTGCAGTCCTAGGAACACCTAAGCTACTGTGCAGAACCCTCAAACTCTCAGGCCTATGGTAGAGGACCTGAGCTTGAAGAAGACACACACCACCCAAAAAAAGGTTTTATATAGTATATATATATTTTTTTTCTTTTCCGGAAACCGTCAATGGTGTAGATAAGTGCTCAACAAATGAGGGGCGGGATATGAAGATAGATGCAGGAAAAAAAACCTTTAATGCATTTCATTATAAGCTTGTTTCATGCGTCATGCACTCATCAGCTGCCAGTGTGATTAAACAACAAAGAAAAACAATCAATAAATATTACGTTGCCCCGCATTTTTATATCTTAACTGTTTGCCCTTCCAACTGTGCCCCAACACCACTCCACTATATGATAGACGTAGATTACCCCGTTTGACGTTATCTTGTATTTTTTAATGTATGCTATTTAAACAGCGACCTGGCCCTTTAAATCCTTGCTTTTTCAAAACAAGCCCCAACCCCTACCCCATTGGTTATAATGTTTTCTATCCCACCATTGGTTGCTGTGCATCGTAACTACCTACCCCATTGGTTGTAATATTTCAAATGTTTTCTATTCTCTCATTGGTTGCTGTCCACCAAAATTAGGGGCGTGACGCGGGGCAACGTAATATTTATTGACTGTGTGTTTTTCTTTGTTGTTTAATCACATTGGCAGCTGATGAGTGCGTGACGCACGAAACAAGCTTGTACTGAAATGTATTTACGTTGTTTTCCTACATCTATCTTCATATATATATATTATCAACACCATTGATGGTTTTTGGAATAGCATCCTCTCTCGCTCTCTCTCTATAGAGAGAGAGAGAGAGAGAGAGAGTGAGCGATAGATAGATAATAAATACACACACATGAGCGAGAGAGAGAGAGAAACTATTGAAAATCACGATTTTAAGCCTGGTTGAGCATGATGCCACATTGGACTTGCTGTTTTTAGTAGAGCAGCCTCGAGCAAAATACAAGTTTTGTTTTGTGGCTTGAGGGATATTGACGTGGAGAAGTCACATAAAAATTTGTAGTTACTTCAGTTTAGTGCACCTATTTGACAAAACCTATTTTCAAAACCTATATTTAACTATTTTCAATAAATATTTTCTAAACATCTTTTTTGAGGAACTCTGGTAGCTTAGCCAGATAAGTGCATGCCATGCAGCTCCAAGTCTGATAGCAGTCTGGCTTCAAAATCTGTCTCAGGACCAGCGCGTCAGTGCTTTACCTCCCTCTTCTTCACATATGTCCCGTTTTTACTCACTGTCCTATCTAACAACGGCAAACTTTGCCAAAAATAAATAAATTATATATATATATATATATATATATAATGTTGCTTTCAAGACAATTTTCCACGGAGTGGAGGATGACAATGAACGGAGGATGCAGAGGATGATCTTGTTCAAAATTAAGGGAAATGTAGGTCAGTTGCTAAGCCTGTGGTGTTGCTAGGCCTGTTTTTCTGCACACGACTGTTTTCTCTTTCATTTTTTTCTTCAGAAGAGCTAAAACGCTGCGGCTTATTCCCTTTTTCACAGCAGCCAAGTAACTTAATCAAAGAAATCAGCCTGCAAACCCCCGCTGTAGCATTGTGTTACTTGCATCTTGTGTGGTCTAGTTTTCTGCAGCCAGTAGTCGGGACCGTCGGCTCTCTGGTGTGTGAAGTGTGTAAGCGCCTGAGGGATAATGTGCTCACTTTCGACACCGTTGCCCTGAGGCCTGCAAGCATCAACAGGAAAATCGTCAGAGACAGACGCCCACATATATTTAAACATAAGCACATCATGGCGCACACACTGGCAAACCATGGAAAAAGCCCTCATCCAACAGTTTATTTATAGAGCCAGCTCATTCCCCCTCTACCTTTGGTTGTCTTCAAGCGTCATACCCTGTGTGCATGCTAAAGCTTGTGTGTGTTTGTGTATGTTCACTCCCCCGAGTCCAAGAAATATCTGTGGCATACACACTATGTTGATTTCTTTATTTTTTTTCAATTATTTTTTTTGCTGTTATCCATTCCCCCCTTCTCACTGAAGGCATGGAAGTCTTGGGGGAGAGAACAAGGGAGGTGTGGCGAGCGCAGGAGGCAGGAAGTTAGCGAGCAAGGTCTAAAAGCAGCATCGAAGTCTCAACAAACATTTGAAGAAGATTGTGGAAAAGCTCCCCGGAAGATTTTTGCATGTCATTCGGAGCTACTTCTGCAGTACACCAGCGTAAAGAAAAGGTCTGCGGGTATTGACTGTTCTCCCAGTCAGAGAGCTCCACCAGCCACTTGAGTAGAATAATGTAACCGGAATACAGCCGCCCTCTTCCAAAACTCTGCACATCCATTTCTTAAAAACATCATCTCTAACAGCTTATCATTCAGTATCACACGCATACCATATTTGGCCGGCCAAGGATATTCGCCATCGAAAAGGATAATAATAAATTTGGTCAGCCAAGGATACAAGTTCACTTAAAAACATAGATATAAGGAAATGCATCTCTGTTAGTTTCTCTCTTTTTTTTTTGGATTCCCCCCCCCCCTTTTCTCCCCAATTGTACTTGTAATTACCCCACTCATTGGAGCCGTCCCGGTCGCTGCTCCACCCCCTCTGCCGATCCGAGGAGGGCTGCAGACTACCACATGCCTCCTCCGATACATGTGGAGTCGCCAGCCACTTCTTTTCACCTGACAGTGAGGAGTTTCGCCAGGGGGACGTTGCACGTGGGAGGATCACGCTATTCCCCCCAGTTTCCCTTCCCCGCAAAACAGACGCCCCAACCAACCAGAGGAGGCACTAGTGCAGCGACCAGGAGACATACCCACATCCGGCTTCCCACCCACAGACACAGCCAATTGTATCTGTAGGGACGCCTGACCAAGCTGGAGGTAACGCAGGGATTCGAACCGGCGAGCCCCGTGTTGGTAGGCAACGGAATAGACTGCCAACCACCCAGACGTCCCCAGGAAAGGCATCGCTGCTGTGTATGGTTAAACACACAAGTGGTGGAAAAGGAGTTTATCTTTCCCCGTCTTTAAACGTCAGCAAATAACCTACTGGCTGCACTCATTGCACTGCAGCAAGTGTTGATATTCATAAATATTCATGAGGGTCAAATTATCCTGTAATATGATGCTTTCTAATTAGCACCCGGGCACATTATTCACTCACTCAAATATGAATTTTCCCTGTCATGTACATAATTTGAACTGTTGGCCCAGGATGATGACAAACTGGCCGTGATGGGCCTGACTCATTTGACTCCAGTAAAATATTTACTCAGAAGGTTTGCCAGAGGCCCTCAGGAAAACGATAGTGGTGTCATGTTAACTGCCATTGTAGTAGTAAGCTTTTCATGTATTTTTCATGAAATGTTTTTCCTCATGCGCCTTGACCCTATTGAATCTGATGGACCATACATTAAATTTGAAATCTGAATCCTATACTGTGCAAAAAGAAAAAAAATGGAAGAAGGAAATAAATCTACACATTTCAATTCTGGTAGTTAACACCATGAAGAGGAGGAACAGGCCGAGTCTGACAGATGACTTGGTTGACCTCAGCCATGTATTCATAATACACATTCAGCCCTGCTAAACAAGTGGGACTATTTAACCAGAGCACTGCCCGACTGTGTTTCTTATTAAAGACCCTGCTCCTGCTGCAGCGATTCCTGCCTAGCTTCTCCTCACCCACCTGCAGCCCACCTGTTTCTGCTCCCATGTACCAAATGGTGGGTTTTGCTTTGTGTCTTATAATGCACGGTGGGTGCATTCTGTACATACTAGCAGATCCATTAATTGTAAAAGCTCACCTATTGCCATTCTAGTGAAACAAAATGTATAGTGTTGGCCTCCACAAAGCTTTTAACCCCCCCCACACACACACACACATTAACGCGGGAAAGGTTGGGGGGGGGGCTGTAGCGCCCCCTAGTGGTATGTGGAGCCCCCCCCAGTAGTGGGCAGGTGGCTGTGTAACATCTTATACCCAACAGTATGCCCAACTTTTCCGAACGTACAAATGCAGAAAAAGAACAAAAACAAAAAAAACATACCTTTATTTTAAACAGTGGGCTAGGGGCTGCGTGGAATGTACATTTTTAACAATAAAGTGAGTAAACACTCCATTCCAAAGCTGCTGCACACGCGCCTTACAAACAACACAATGACGTCATACTGTAGCGACCGGGGGAGGCGGTCGCTCTGACTGTCGGCGGTTCTTACTCTGGGGGAGCGCAATGGCTGATGGGACTATTAATGTTAGATCGAAAATTGTGTTTTAATGATGTGGTGTTCACGTTGTGATTATTCTTGTGTTGTTGTTTTGGGGGTTGGACTCAGACTAAGTAGGGGAGCGTTTACCGACTAACTGACTGTAGCGCCGTGACTGATGTCGCCAACTGGGACGTTGGGGGGGGGGGGGACTCGCTACGTTGTTGTCAGTTCTGGTCCGTTCTGGCCGGTGTGAATAGAAGAGCACTCCCGGGGTCGTGTGGTGTATGGGGCACGGGAATTACGATTAAAAAGAGATCTCTGCCGCTCGACTCATTCTTCCACAATACTTTTCGTTTCAGTTGGCAGCCCCCCTACTTAAAACATCTCCCCGCACGCCTGCCCACACATACAACACACAACCCAGAGGCTGGAAACACAAAAGTCATTAAGCCATTGTCTGGGCTCATCGCTTGAAATATACACACATGCACAGAGACATTGCATGCCCATAGATTATTGTGTAGCTAAACACCATCCCACAGTAAAGTTAACTTGACAGTTGTGATACCCAATTCATCTCGAGCTAATTAAGTTCTTCAATGCTCCGCTAGCTGTGCCACACTAACAGGCCAACTCGCGTTAGTACAACCATTTGACCCTCACTATCCAGCAAACACGGACCAGTTGTACCGCACGAGAAGCATGTTCCCATTTTCACACACACACACACACACACACACACACACACACACACACACACACACACACACACACACACACACACACACACACACACACACAAAGCCAGTGTCAATAGGATGCATTGGAGGCTCAGCTGCTTTAGGCACACTAAGAGGTTGAAGTCTGAATCACAACCTGCACATTATACTGCCCACCTGGATGCTATCTGGTAAAATAAAAATAACTCAAAAAAAAAAATCAGCCTTAGCACATGGACTACTCTGAAAGGGGGAGGTAGTTCGGTGGTGTACAGTTCTGAATCGGTAGTTCTTGCTGGATGCCAAAAATATGTCTTCTGGTATTATTTATCCTCTATTCGACCCTAACGTCTCTCCTCTTTCCATAGATTTGTGGAAAAAGCAGTTCTAAGACTAATCCTACATAGCCAATCAAAATACTCGCCTCATCCATCTTGAATCAAGTCCAACAAGTTTAACTTCTAAAATGCTTTTGGCTGTTTCATATTGGGTGTGAGCAAATGCGTGACAGAGGCAGACTCACCCACAGAAATGGCTAGGCCCCCCTGAAAGGTCCAGTGAATGTGCCCCCACCCCAAAAAAATCCATTTTACTCATAGCAACACAAGGGCGTGCTCTCTCTCGCCCACCAAACACATACATGTAAACTGAGAGAGACTTACTCAGTAACAGGAGTGACATAGTCATAGGCACACACACATACCAACTTCATCATCATCATAAACGGTGGTCATTCGAGGTCGAGTATAACTGTCCTCCCTCTAGGTCCCTCTGGGTCCTCAGGTGGGTGTAGAGGCCGATCCTGGAGCTGCATAATGGGAGGATGCCCGCGCGTGACAGCTTTTTATGTGGACTTGTCGATGCACCTGCAGCCACCACACGGTCCTTGGCAGGAGGTGGCCAGAGTCCAATGGCATGGAGAACCAAGACTATTGGGGACCACCCTCTGTTGCAGTCTTCATCCACCTTCACTGCCATTGTGACCTGGAGACATCTTCCACCAGTTCCGCCGTTGAGGTCTTTGTTGGATCGCGCTTGGTCTGGACCACCCCCTGACCTATCCGCCTTGAGTGACCCAGGAGCCAAGCTCCGGGCGGCATAGCTCTTGGGATCATTGGTACACAGAAGCTTCTCCAAGGTGGCGATCCAGAAGACACACACACACACACACACACTAATAGAACTCTTTGACACACTTAAACATACCAAGGTCAACAAAGATCTGCTACACTTACACCACACAATTTTCAGTAGAAAATGAAAGTTCTTATCTTATGGCTTCATCTTTGCCTCTCATACAGCCATCTTCCTTGTCTTACTGGATGCAAAGTCCTTTATAATGACTTTAAAGTCCATCTGTTTAGCCAGTTCACACCCAGTGGCTAGTACTGCCAGGTTATTGAGCCTTTCCTGGCTCATTGTGGAGCATAAGTAATTCTTCATTATTTTCAGTTTACTGAAGGATCTCTCTCCTCCTGCCACAGTTACTCGTAAAGTGCAAAATATCCTTAGTGCAATGCAAATATCACCGTAAATGCTCTCAAGCGTCATGTCATGAATCCGGTTGAGAAACTCCACGGGTGTTGATGATCCTGAGAACGTGGCACTGTATAACCTTTTCAGATGGAACATTTGTTTTTCCAAATCTTCAGATAGATCCTTGAAATATTTTGCTATCAAATTTCCACAAGATGACTTAAGATCCTCCTCATTCAACTGCTGGAACTTGAGTATTGCCTTGAAATCATTGCAAATGTCCTTGATTGGCTGAAATCTGGAAGTCAGCTGTGCAATGATCCTGTCGACTGCGAAACAACACAAATTTCTAAATGTTACATCAGGAGTCTTCTGTGCATCTGACCTTTCTTCAGTGTGCTGGTGCTTTCTCTGCCTGCTATGGGTGAAGGTGAGCACAGGTGGGATGCCAATTGCATGGACTATATTTTGAGCTTCAGCAAACATTGAATCCCACTTATTTCTCAAAGAAGTTATTTCCTGATGTAGAGCTTCAGTGTTTGCTGCTTCCTGATGCAAAGATAGGCTGCCACTCTGCAGGAGCAAATTCCTGCCTTCAGTATGTTCTAGTACTTGTACAAGTGCACATGGCAACTGCTGTGAATGATGTTAAATATTCTCTCAGTCATTTCCCATCTGATAAGGCCTCGTTGGATAATTTACAGGAGGATATAATGCAATCAAGTGCTTCAGTCACACTGGGGAGGTGGCGAGCAATAGGTCTTACTGCTTCAATACACGCACTCCATCGTGTATCACTCAGGCGGTGGAGAGAGCATCCCCTCTTTTCCTTCAACACAGACCACCGGTCTGGACTAAACACTGTGTAAAGGTGATTTGCACATCCAAAATAAGCTGATATTGCCTTACATGACTGGACAGCATATGTATGTGATGTGCAGGGGGAAAATGTGGCCAAAGCATTTACTTGGATAATTTGGGCTTGCACACCTTTAACTTTTCCTGACATATTACTTCCATTATCATACCCTTGTCCATGGCAGTCAGTGAGATCATTTCCATGCCTTTGGAGATTCCTCCATCATGCTGGTGATTTATTTTCCTTTCTTTTTTGCGGTCTACAAATTCAAAATGTTCATTTATTGTTCATCCTCTGCCATGTGCATCGTGTTTACACATGTACCTCAGAAGCAGGATGTTCTGCTCAACATGTGCTATAGCTGGAGTGCCATCACGTATTATAGAGAAATAGATTGACAGGGAGTCTTTCCCTGGGAATGGTGTGACCGTGATTTCCACACAATTCAATGAATTAATTCTGAGAGTGCCATGAGACATAGTGTGCTGGGAGCCTTTCCCTGCTATGTTTATATTTATTGACTGTTTCTAGATGCTCTTGCATGACAGAATCATATTTTGCAATAAATTCGAGTAGCCCTAAAAAAAACATTATGATCATCACCAAGCTCACTGGTGTCGCCTCTGAAAGCTAGATTTCTAGATGCCAAAAATAATGTTATGTCTTATAGTCTCCCCAACAAAGCCTTGTTTTTTTTCCCACTTGCTTTTGGAATTCTTTATGGAACTGGCCGTCAACACCTGTGCCACGTATCAAGGAATGCTGTCGATTCCACCACTTCCAGTAGCAGTGTTTATGCGGGCTGCTTTTATCATGCTCTGGTAAGTTGCTGTAGTTTCTGCCAGTTCGTTGTGGACACCCTAAACCCCTCTTGGCTATTAAGAGCACTTGTAGACTTCTCTAATTCATCAGAAAAGAGAATGCATGGAACACAGTAGACTTCTTACATTTGCTCAACAAAAGCCAGTCTCTTTTCACTTTCTCACATCCACTTGCTGCTTTAGAGTATAACAAAAAGTCTGGGAAGTCTTCTGAATCTAGCTGACATACATTTTAAAAATGTAATGCTGTCAGTCCGTGGTGGCGTAGCGCTCTAAGCATCTGCTTTGTGTCGATGCAGTTGCCCCCTGGGGACCGGGGTTCGCGCCTCGGTCTCGTCAGATCCGACTATGGCCGGACTCGATGAAGCAGCGATAATTGGCAATGCTGTCTTCGGGAGGGGGGCGGAGTCGGCTTGTGTTCGTCACATGAATGCATCTCTGTGTGTGTTGGAAAAAGCAGTGGTTCGGCCTGGAGTCGCCTTGTCACGAAAGTGGGGAGGCGTCTGCTTCGAGACTGCCGGCCGGAGAGGTGCAGTTGGCGAGCGCATGCAGTACAAGGGTGGGGGTTTCAACTAAAATAGGGATCGATTGGCCACTAAATTGGGAGAAAAAGGGAAAAATCAGAAATAAATAATAAAAAAAAATGTAGTGCTGTCAACACCTGCCAGTGCTCGAAAAATGTTTTCTCTCTTTATAGCCGTAATTTTCCTGAATCATTGTAGCTCCGGGGGTCAGTGACACTCTCGCAGGCTTCCCCTTCATTTCCAGCAACCTGTGTTTTTGGTTCTGGTTCTGTAGAAGTAGACCCCACAGTCCCACACAGAAGTCACCGTGGGTTCAAATCCTGGTATCCGGGATAAATGCAGAACGTCTACCCTATTACCGACATCATCCTCTTACTCACAATAGTTGGTGGCTGCTTCACTGACGCTATCTACCTCTTGGCTATGTCTTGATGCATGCTCAATGGTCCAGGTAAGGAAATCAAAGAAAGTTGAATCAGTTCATCTGGAGACATTTGGTGGGAGAAACAATTCATCACTCATCTAAGTGACTTCGTCAGTCTCAACTGACTGCAGGTATCCCCACCCTTATAAACAGCACAATTGCATAACGACCAAAACCAACGATCAGTTTCATATGCAAATTGCTGTGACCATTTACTAGACTTGCAATGGCCATGTGTACTATTCACAAAGGATTGGGGAATAGTTGCAATCACAGCATGTACCCCCCCCCCCCCGGTTCAGGGATGGCTATTCCCTCTTCACATAAATGGCCTTTTTGACTCCCCGTTCAAACCAGCATTCCTCCTTATCAAGGATGTGCACATCCTCATTCTTGAAAGAGTGGCCACTGGCCTGTAGATGGGTGTAAACTGTGGAGTCCTGGCCTGACGTGTTAGCTCTCCTGTGTTGTGCCATCCTCTTGGCCAGTGTGTGTTTGGTTTCCCTGATGTACAAGTCATGACAATCCTCCCGGCACTTAACAGCATACACTATATTGCTATGTTTGTGCTTGCTGGTGCACTCTTTGGGCATCTTCCTGGCTTTGAAAAACACCTAGTTAGGATAACCATACTTAACCAGGGCCTGTTTAATGTGGGTTTTTGCCCCTTCCCTGGCTGCTGTGTCAGTGGGGACGTTGTCAGCTCGGTGGTACAGCGTCCTGATGACTCCTAGTTGGTGCTCCAGTGGATGATGAGAGTCAAACCTTAAGTACTGATCAGTATGTGTTAGTTTACAGTAAACATTAACAATCAAATGTCCCTCATCACCAATTGCAATTTCATAGTCTAAGAAGGCTAACCTGTAATTTTTCACATCCTCCCTGGTGAACTTGATGTGGTTGTCCACCGAGTTAATATGGTTGGTGAAATAAGGTACATCCTGAGATTTAATTTTAACCCAGGTGTCTGAACCAATTGCTAGTTGGTATTCCTGGATAGGACAACAGAGCCCTCTTTTCCACTGCCTCCATATACAAGTTGGCCACTACAGGTGAAATTGGGGAGCCCATAACACACCCATGCCTGTAGTACTGCTCCCTGTATGTGAAGTACGTGGACTGAAGACACGGCTTCAGGAGCAGACACACTTGGTCAGTGTTAAGGGTGGCCCTATTGATAAGGGTGGGATTGTCCTATAATTTAATACAGACCACCTCCACTGCATCATCAACAGGAGCGCGTGTGAAGAGAGATGTAATATCACAACAGGCCATTGTTTCAGCCACCTGCATCATGATGTCCCTCACCCTATCCACAAAATCCATAGTGTTCTGAATTTGATGTTCATTACTACCAACAGGTTAAGAATGTGCACATCTTTGATAGGGAGGGACACTGGTCTGAACAGGGAATCAAACAGGCCATCTAAGTGAAGAGGGAACTGCCATCCCTGAACTGGGGGGGGGGGGGGGGCTAAGAATACATTGTGTTGGCTATTCCTATATACTGGTGAGCATGCTCATTCACCCTAGACGACATGCCCTTATCAGTGCCAAGGTGCAAGTGTGTGTTAAGTTTTATGCGGCCACTTTGCCTTTTCATTACTGACTATGAGCATGACAAATGAGCTGGGACTGTTATACAATAACACCTGAACTGACTTTGCTTTTGAACTCGGCCAGGGTGCATGTAGGTGCTGGACTCTTATGATGGAGCTCATAACAGGGAGGAGATTAAAGATGATGATCACCCGCTGGCTGACCCCCCCGCCCTGCCAAACCAAAAGGATATACCAGGCCATGTAATTAATCTCTCATGCACATAACTCGTTACTTCAAAGGGTATGAAGTTAGTGAGCAATTAAAGATGCTAACATGACACTTATTTTGAAAAAAAATCAGTCGTAAAACCACAGTTATCAAAAGCTCAACTAGTTTCACATTTAGTTGCAGAACAGTCCCGCATAGCATATATGTGAGTGCCAGGGGAGGGCAGTGAGAAATACATTTCACATTTTGTCATCGTATCCCTAACGTCTCTGGGAGCCCAGCAGTGACCTTGTACATGAGTGTTAGCACTTGAGCTAGCTGTCAGAAGTGCTGCTTGCACCCCCCCCCCCACGGCCTGTGTGTAATGGCCAGATGGCACAAAAGTCAACCTGTAAAGTCAAATCTGCTTAGAGAGCATGGAAACGTGTGAATGGGGGCTGGTGTTGAAATGACAGCATCCTGCAGAGAGGAAAGCATAGTTAACAGTACACGGGAGGAACCTTAAATATGTCATTTCAGTATGCATCCATTATGGAAGTGTCAGACATGGTTGCGACTGAGAGAACATGCAAAAGTTGTTGTTTTTCTGCGTGAGCTGAATGCCAAGTGTTGCTGCACACTTACAAGGGAAGTGTGGCGTCCGGTTGGCGTAGCGGTCTATTCCGTTTCATACCAACACGGGGATCGCCGGTTCAAATCCCCATGTTACCTCCGGCTTGCTTGGGCGTCCCTACAGGCACATTTGGCCGTGTCTGCGGGCGGGAAGCCGGATGTGGGTATGTGTCCTTGTCGCTGCACTAGCGCCTCCTCTGGTCGGTCGGGGGCGCCTGTTCAGGGGGGAGGAGGAATGAGGGGAATAGCGTGATCCTCCCACGTGCTACGTCCCCCTGGCGAAACTCCTCACTGTCAGGTGAAAAGAAGCGGCTGGCGACTCCACATGTATCAGAGGAGGCATGTGGTAGTGTGCAGCCCTCCCAGGATTGGCAGAGGGGGTGGAACAGCGACCGGGATGGCAGGGAGAGTGGGGTAATTGGCCGGATACAATTGGGGAGAAAAGGGGGAAACACCCCCCCCCACCCAAAAAAAAACATAAGGAAGTGTAATTTGCTAACACTGATCTGTGTAACCTTTTACGGTACAAATGTAGAGTAACTTTGACACACAATGTGCTAACTTGTTAGGCTTGCATTACTTACACAAATTTGTAGATTTTTAAACTGCTATTGAGGCAGATATAACATAACACCCTCCCAACAAGCGACGCAACATTTCATCCCTTGGCATATTTTCGAGGCTTAGTGGGGAAAAAAAAGCGAATTCATTTTACAAGTGCGCTCTATAATCAGCCTCCACTTATTAATAAACACGAAAACAAAACCTTGCCTCATCTCTGCAGAACGCCGACAAAAAATGTAATTATCTCCAAGCAAACGTCTTGAAATATCAAGAGCCTCCTGAAACTAGTCTCAGGCAGCAGATTGCTTTTAGGAAGCCCCACGGTAGAGATATTACTCTTGTAGTGCTCTGTGGAAAATTAGAATAAAAGAAGCTTTTACACCTCATCGCCCTTTTATGGCAATGGATTGGGTGATGGTTGTGCTGAATAGACCTTTGTCGTTAGTTCCCCTCTCAGACAAGGCGTTGGTGTACCTGACTCTTAACTTCTCCAGCAGAAGATTAGAAAAAAAAGCCAATATCTGAAGACTGCTGCTGAACCATCACAATAAAATGGAACATCATCGTCATCGTCGTCATCATCATCATCATCATCATTATCCTCGGTGAGTATGACCAACCTCCTCCTGGGTCTTTGTGGGTCTTCGGGTGGTCATAGAGGCCGATCCTGGAGCTGCATATTTTGGGGCAATGTGGGCAAGGGTGTGAAGAAGAGGATGTGGTTTGGGCCTTTCTAGTAACTCGCTCCTTTCTGGGTCTGTTCTTGTTTTCAGCAAAATTGAACACACACACACACACACACACACACACACACACACACACACACACACACACACACACACACACACACACACACACCATCCACTCCTTCTCCAGGGACCTGCTTTCCTCAAATGTTGTATGTACAAGTATAGGAAGTATGCACTTAAGTGAGGGGATTAATGGATAACAAATGGGTATGCTTGACTGCCACCTGGTGTCACAGGATTGTGTTGCAATGCACTGAGCAAGACAGATGACCAGAATGACAGGACAGAACAGAGCAGAGCCCAGATGAGGGGAAACTGAACAAGAAGTTTTGGGGCAATCAGACATAATGACACAGAGCGAGAGAACAAGAGAGAAAGTGGGGGGGGGAGAGAGAGAGAGAGAGAGAGAGAGAGAGAGAGAGAGAGAGAGAGAGAGAGAGAGAGAGAGAGAGAGAGAGGCTAAACAGAGATAAAAACACAATGAGAGTTTGGTGCATCACAGCATGCGAACGCTATAGAGGCAGAACATGCTATCGGGAAATAAAAAAAAGACAGATATAGTAGCGAGAGCAAGAGAGAGAGAAAGAGGGAGATTAAGAACAAAAGGGGAAGGAAAGAAACGAGTACACAAGGATATATGAATCCCTCTTCTTCTGTCCTCCGAATGGGAGAAAGTGAGCAAGAGGGGAAACTGCAGACAGAGCTTTAGAGATGAGAAGGAGAAACAAGAAGGATCAAAGCAGCATGTATTCGTCTTTTGGGCACACTCGTGCCCTCTCCTCCTTCTGCTCTTCCTTCATCTCCCTCTCCCTTTGTCTCTCCGATTACTGGGTGTATCTTATCACAATCACTTGTTTTTTTGCCTTGTCAGTTTTCTGAAGTTCTCTCATGTCTCCCTCCTCCCTATGTCTTCTCTGCACCTTTGAGTCTCCTTTTCTCTCCATCTCTGTTTGTCTCTTGCTTTCTTCATCAGTGTTTCGTCTCCTTTTTTGCCCTGTCACTCTTCCTCTGGCTCTCTCTCTCTCTCTCTCTCTCTCTCTCTCTCTCTCTCTCTCTCTCTCTCTCTCTCTCTCTCTCTCTCTCTCTCTCTGTCTCTGTCTCTCTCTCACACACACACACGGAAATGCACTTAATATCTGCCTTTCTGGATTTGCTTCACTGCTTCCCTCCCTGCCTCTTCATCCATACATTTCTTCCTCCTCTTTTCCTACCTCCCTCCTCTCTGTAAAGACAGCAGAAAACACAGGCAGGGCTTGCTTGCACTCGGTGTTGGGCTTAGGGTAAAATACATTTCCATGAATAGCACATTGATACCCACTATACGGTGCAGAGCAACCATGCACACTGACACACAATCACATAAATGTGTAAAATCCCAAATCCTCAGGCGAGTGGGCCCCTGCATCACACAGTCAAGCATACATGTTTATGTAGTCAGCGACACACAATAGAGGTCCCTGGGTAGAAAAACCTCGGAATCAGTTTATTTGGCCAAGTATGTGGAGGCCTACACATACAAGGGGTTTGACTCCAGTTCTTCCATTGCTCTCCATGTGCTTACACAGAATAAACATACAGCTAAAACAAAGACAACAAGGTACAGTGGTGCTTGAAAGTTTGTGAACCCTGTAGAATTTTCTATATTTCTGCAGAAATATGACCTAAAACATCATCAGATTTTCACACAAGTCCTAAAAGTAGATAAAGAGAACCCAGTTAAACAAATGAGACAAAAATATGATACTTGGTCATTTATTTATTGAGGAAAAGGATCCAATATTACATATCTGTGAGTGGCAAAAGTATATGAACCTCTAGGATTAGCAGTTAATTTGAAGGTGAAATTAGAGTCAGGTGTTTTCAATCAATGGGATGACAATCAGGTGTGAGTGGGCGCCCTGTTTTATTTAAAGAACAGGGATCTATCAGTCTGATCTTCACAACACATGTTTGTGGAAGTGTACCATGGCAAGAACAAAGGAGATTTCTGAGGACCTCAGAAAGGTGTTGTTGATGCTCATCAGGCTGGAAAAGGTTACAAAACCATCTCTAAAGAGTTTGGACTCCACTAATCCACAGTCAGACAGATTGTGTACAAATGGAGGAAATTCAAGACCATTGTTACCCTCCCCAGGAGTGGTCGACCATCAAAGATCACTCCAAGAGCAAGGCGTGTAATAGTCAGCCAGGTCACAAAGGAACCCAGGGTAACCTCTAAGCAACTAAAGGCCTCTCTATTTGGCTAATGTTAATGTTCATGAGTCCACCATCAGGAGAACACTGAACAACAATGGTGTGCATGGCAGGGTTGCAAGGAGAAAGCCACTGCTCTCCAAAAAGAACATTGCTGCCCATCTGCAGTTTGCTAAAGATCATGTGGACAAGCCAGAAGGCTATTGGAAAAATGTTTTGTGGACGGATGAGACCAAAATACAACTTTTTGGTTTAAATGAGAAGCGTTATGTTTGGAGAAAGGAAAACACTGCATTCCAGCATAAGAACCTTATCCCGTCTGTGAAACATGGTGGTGGTAGTATCATGGTTTATGCCTGTTTTGCTGCATCTGGGCCAGGATGGCTTGCCATCATTGATGGAACAATGAATTCTGAATTATACCAGTGAATTCTTAAGGAAAGTGTCAGAACATCTGTCCGTGAACCGAATCTCAAGAGAATGTGGGTCATGCAGCAAGACAACAACCCTAAGCACACAAATCATTCTACCAAAGAATGGTTAAAGAAGAGTAAAGGTAATGTTTTGGAATGGCCAAGTCAAAGTCCTGACCTTAATCCAACCGAAATGTTGTGGAAGGACCTGAAGTGAGCAGTTCATGTGAGGAAACCCACCAACATCCCAGAGTTGAAGCTGTTCTGTATGGAGGAATGGGCTAAAATTCCTCCAAGCCGATATGCAAGGCTGATCAACAGTTACCACAAACGTTTAGTTGCAGTTATTGCTGCACAAGGGGGTGGGGGGTCCACACCAGATATTGAAAACAAAGGTTCACATACTTTTGCAACTCACAGATATGTAATATTGGATAATTTTCTTCAATAGATAAATGACCAAGTATGATATTTTTGTCTCATTTGTTTAATTGGGTTCTATTTATCTACTTTTAGGACTTGTGTGAAAATCTGATGACGTTTTAGGTCATATTTATGCAGAAATATAGAAAATGCTAAAGGCTTCACAAACTTTCAAGCACCACTGTAGATGTATATCAAAAGCATATAATAGAAAAAATAACATAACAGGATGACAATAGTGTAATAGTGCAGAGTGCAAAGATGCTGGAATAAATATGTTAACAGCTTACTTTAGATACATGAGGTAGGTGGACATGAAAGAAGACGCATGTATACAATACAATACAGTATATACAGCGTGCTTAGATTTACTTTTGACATTGATATGTTAAAACTGTTTAAACTACAGGATATATATGTGTGTGTGTGTGTGTGTGTGTGTGTGTGTGTGTGTGTATATATTTTTTCCCGTCCATCCATTATCTGAACCGCTTATCCTGCTCTCAGGGTCGTGGGGATCCTGGAGCCTATTCCAGCAGTCACACATATTCACACCTAGGGACAATTTAGTATGGCCGATTCACCTGACTTACATGTCTTTGGACTGTGGGAGGAAACCCACGTAGTCATGGGGAGAACATGCAAACTCCACACAGAGGATGATTGGGATGACGCACCAAGGTTGGGCTATCCCAGGACTCGAACCCAGGACCTTCTTGCTGTGAGGTGACCGCGCTAACCACTGCGCCACTGTGCCGCCTATACATATATATAACTTTGTTAAAAGAAACACTCAACAGTAGGGAAAGTGCTCAACAAATAAGGAGTGAGTCCAGTAAAATAAGTGTGTGGCACTTATCCTGTTGACGTTAAAACCATTCGGTTTAAGTGGTTAGCGCACTTAAATGGTTTGTGTTGAGGTTACACTGTGATTGCAGTGATTTTGTGTACAGAATAACAGAATTATATGTATGTAGTGATTAAGTAATGTTATTGCAATTCATATACATGTTAATGGAAAGCATATTGTAAGATGTTCTGAATGAAAAGAAATGAATGAGATCTCATGTTAGAAACAGATACAGAGTGAAATACTTACTATTGTGCACTATTTGTGTAGATTGTTTTTTTTTACTACTAGATAGAATTTGGAAGATTGTGATGGCGAGCCCAGCCCAGTGAGACTGCGGACGATCACAGAAGCGGTGGCCAACCGTAGGATCTGTCCCAGGAAAGGTCTGACGAGCCTGAATCATTCATCCAGACACCAGATAAGAACTCATACACACTAGCCTATTTCCTCTACCAGGGTAGAAATAGTGATCGTTGAAGTATATTCAATACACTCACGGATCAGGAACCGAACTCTTGGACCAACACATACACTGAAGGACAAGGAACTGAATTTTTCTTTCATCTCAAACTGCTAACACTCATTGAGGGTTGTGATTTGAATGAGGTTTTCTTTGGTTTATTATTTTATTTACTTTAAAGAGCTCTACTTTGTTTTATTTCAATTCTTTTATGTAAAAGTCAGCGTTGTGTATATTTTGCTGTTGTGAGGCAATGAAATTGTCAACTGTTCAACTACACCTCAACTCCTCTTGTGAGTTAGTCAAGGCAAACCCCTCACCGAATCTAGTTAGATGTTAGTGCCTTTACTGCTACCCCTAGTTTGCACTGGAGGCGCTACATATATATACCCTGTAGTTTAAACAGTTTTTAAACAGTTTTTGCAGCCAACAGGACACTAATAGCCTTCACCAAGAACTCAGTGCAACAGTGGAAAACAACACTAGAGGCCAAATCAAAGACAATCACGCAGGTAACCACCAAATGCTTGCATAGGTGCATCACGAAGGTGATGCACTGTCCCCACTGCTGTTCTGCATAGGCCTAAACCCCCTCAGTCAGATCATCACAAAGAGTGGATATGGATACAGGTTCAGAAGTGGAGTTACCATCAGCCACTTCCTGTACAATGATGACATTATGCCAGGAATGAGCGAGACATTGACTCACTGATCCACCTCACCAGGATATACAGCGATGACATCAGGATATCATTCTGACTGGACATGTGCGGTCAAATGGTGGCAAAAAGAGGAAAGTTGGTGAGCGCTGAAGGGGTTGAATTACCAGATCACAGGATAGCAGACATACAGGACAGTTACAACTACCTGAGTATTCCACAGGCAAATGGAAACCATGAGGAGGCAGCAAGGTGATCATTTATCCATCCATTATCTAAACCGCTTATCCTGCTCTCAGGGTTGTGGGGATGCTGGAGCCTATCCCAGCAGTCATTGGGTGGCAGGCGGGGAGACACCCTGGACAGGCCGCCAGGCCATCACACAGGACTGACATACACACACACACACACACACATTCATACGTAGGGGCAATATAGAATGGCCGATTCGCCTGACCTACATGTATTTGGACTGTGGGAGGAAACCGGAGCACCCGTAGGAAACCCACGCAGACATGGGGAGAACATGCAAACTCCACACAGAGGACGACCCGGGATGACCCCCGAGGTTGGACTACCCAGGACCTTCTTGCTGTGAGGCGATCATGCTAACCATTGTACCACCATGCCGCCCGCAAGGAGACCAGCTAGAGCCAAATACCTCCAGAGAGCATTTTAAAACCAAGTGTAAATGACATGCATCTCATCAAACCAAACCACCTCTCCTCCTTTCTCTTATAGAATTACATACTCAATCCAAATCCGTCAAGTTTAAAAGTGGTCTCTGCCTATCTGTTATTATCTAGTGATCACTCTTAGTTAGATATGCAGGCTTTTCTGTCAGCCAATGGCCAGCTTGCTGATAGTAATTGAATATCTTAACTGACAGATCTGTTGGCTGTCACTGCAGTCTATCTCGTTTGCCCCTCAACCGCCCCACCACCACTAGTATCAAGGCCCCGTCCATGATCTCCCGGAGGAAAATCTCAGTGGCTGAATTCATTTATAGGGTCTTACAACTATAAATTGTCATCAGCAACTGGGTGAATTCATCTTACGACCACATATCGTGGATGTCGCTCTAATCAACATCTGGAAGACACAACCATGCTTATCTGAGCAGTTATTTCCAGTTAATTCTCAGGTAGACTGCATTTCTCGCTGGTCTGCCTGCTGAAACAATTCAGCAACTGTAAAGAATCCACGCTGGATTTTCAACCTGCCTCAATATGCACGCATTGCACCTCTCTTTGTATTCTTACATTAGCTTCCGGTTGTTGCCCACATAAACGTTCCACCACCTTGCTGCTGGGTCTCAGGGCAGTTCAAAGGACTGCACCAACTTACCTGCAAAGCTGTATTAACATGAACGCTTCTGCTCGCATTCTTTGTTCAACCCCTGGGAGACTACTGTTTATTCTGAATTCAAAAAAGGGGAGTGCTGAGGCCAGACCTTTCTCTCACCTGGCCCTGAAATAGAACGAACACCTATCTTCCTTCAAGGTGACAGACTGACTTATTTACTTCAAGAAAAGCCTAAAAACATTCCTATTCATGTCTTACCTAAATCCATAGATGGTCTCTAAGCATGTCTGTGACTCTGATTTACGGCATCGTTCAGTCGATTGGGAATCCTCTATTACTCGTCTCACTACTGATGATCCGGCAGCTACGCTATAGTATGTGCAAGACCATCATACCTTACATACTGCCACTCTAGTGAGATTCTGACTCGGACACTTAAATGAGAATACCAGGTGAAGTCAGCATCCTGCATGGTGTACCGTGTGGAGTTTATTTCAAACACAGCGAGTGGAAAATCATGAAGCCCAGTATTGAGTTCAGTGTTTTTTTTTTTTTAAAGCAAATCAACCTGTGTTGAGCAATTATTTTCCCCTTTCAGGTGGGTTTAAATAACAGTTCACAATACGGTTTCTGTCTCTCCAGCTTTACGGCACAGTCCACAGCTTGCTCTCTAATGAATTAGGCACAAGTGTGTTTCACTGACCAGCTGGACTCCTCCTGTCTCTACATACATCAATGCCCAAACCAAGCCTCTCCTGCGACAGCTACTTTCCATGCCCAAAGCAGTACATACAGCAACTTTCGTAATAAATGTTACTCCCCTGCTGGCAGTCATTTTGTCAGCATGAGTGTCAGCTTCTTTGAATAGTAAATATCCTCATTTGTAGACCCTTAACTGACAGGCTTATTCAGGTGAACATTGGCCAACAGTACTGAATAGCAATCAGCCAGGAAAAGTTCCAATGCAGTGCAGTAATTGCCAGGTAAAAGGGATAAAATAATGGCTTGCACCCGCAGTTTGAGCCAGGATTCTTCGAGTTGACATGGACGTCATATTTTCTTATGAAGCAGACAGTTTGGCCACAGTATTAGATCCAGAACACATCACTTACTTTGCATTTATTCCATACACGGACGCGATGACCTGCTGGAGGCTACACGTCCCTTCTTTCCCTGAAAAAATAGCGGGTGGGAGCCAGCCGGCTAACAAGTGTTTCGTATATCAATCTAGTGTATAGCGCTGTGTAGCACACTGAGTGGCAGGTGCTATTCATAGTCTCGGAGAGATAATGAGAAGAAAACAATGTGAGAACGGGCTGTGACTGAGACTATCTTCCATAAGGGCCTGGATAGTGCTTGTCAGTATATGTAATTGTCTGTACGTGCGTGTACAAGCATGCGAACGTGTGTTTGCGTGTGAGCGCATGTGTGGTTTGCATGTCTGAGATAGCGAGATGGGCGGAGCCGCAGAGACAATTTACATCTGTTTATTCATATAGAAAATAACCCCCCCCCCAGCAAAACATGGCAATGCATTATGCATTAAGCATGTCACCTAAATGTCAAACATTCAGAATCAATAGCACACTCCATGGCAAAGCATCTTGTTGAAAGACCCGACATGAAACGTTTTCTTGCACTCCCTTAAGTGCCACGGAGGCTTTGCCGCATTGCTCTGTATTGGGGAAACATTTACTCTAATGGAGCAATTCAACTCTGCAGAAGTAATTCAGGAGCTGGTAGCAGGGTGAATCAGCGAGTAAAAAGACATGACAATGAAAATTGTGTAATGAAGCAACTGGGTAGATATGTCTCTGGCGCTATAGTCAGGAATCGGCTTCATCAAACTGACTTTATAAAACAGGCCATTTGGGGCCGTGCTTGGGGCCCCCCCAAAAGACTAGACTCGCCAGCTTCAGCTTCACAGCATGGGAGCGGCAATGCTGGCATCAGTTGATTGTCTTGTGTGTGTGTGTGTGTGTGTGTGTGAGAGAGAGAGAGAGAGAGAGAGAGAGAGAGAGAGAGAGAGAGAGAGAGAGAGAGAGAGAGAGAGAGAGAGAGAGAGAGAGAGAAAGACAGAGAGAGAGACTGTTTCCAACCACTGCCATGAAAAGTGCAATTGTGTTCACTCTTTCTCCTTTATAGAGGAAGCTAATATTCGTTCTCGTTATTGAATCTGAGAGAATATTCACCCATTCCCCCAGCCTAAGAGAGAGAGGAGGGAGAGCACAGAGGGAGCAATGGAAGAGAGAAAATATGGGAGGGGGGGGTAACGGAAAGGAAGAGCGAGAGACATGATAATCAAAGTAAATCAAAGATTAATATGCTAGATAGACACCAGGACGGAATGGAAAAGGATGGAGTGAGGGCGGTAATGAGAACGGGACCAAGATCTTGGCAAAGCACACAGAATTAGACAAACAGAAAATGAAAAAGGGGGAAGAGGCAAGTAGGGGAGAGATAGAGGGACAGAGACAGTGAGATGGACGGAGGAAAAAAGAGAGAGGCAGCACTGACAGCGGAAGCAACATCCCAGGGGAGGGAGAGGAAGAGGAATACGATTGGGTATTTGAATTGAAAAGAAAAGTGTAATGAGATGCTAATGTATCAACAAAGGCCTCGCTGCCCTGCGGGAGGAGCTCTACTACAGCAAGCTGATCGGTATGAACACAGTGGATGTGGGGAACTGGATATAAAAATGCCCTTTTATCAAAATACTGCAGTGCACATTCATTCAGGTGTACATACAGTGATCAAAATTGTGGTATGCGAATTCAATTTTCCTGCCATCAGTCCCTTGAAGGTTTCAAGATAACAGATGTGACTCTTGAAAATGACAAAGAAAATAAAGTTGAACGTAAAAAATGGGGCAAACAACAACACGGAGAGAGAGAGAGTGTTGGCATCATTGACTGTAAACAGCCAGAAACCCCAATACCCTCCATGAGGATTGTTCCATTTGAAGCATAAAAAAAATCATGTTTCGAACTACTTGTGTCATAAGCATGACATTTATGTTGCAAATGAAGGCAGGCCACCATCAGCATTATGAGGCCACTAGTGCATCATTGGGCCAAAGCCTAGGAGAGAGAGAGCGAGAGAGAGGGGATGCGAAAATCCGAAGGCATGGAGAATGATAGAAAAGAGGCTAAGAGTGATGCCCAAGAGGAAATATGGAGAGAAGTGCTGAGGAGAGGAAAGAGAGTAGGGGGTCTTTAGAAAGAAAGAGGAGGGTTTGAGAAGGAGGAGATGGGGTTTTAAAAGTAAAAGAGAATAAAGGAAGGATCCATGGCACAATGAGATGTAATTACACAAGGGAATGAATCGTTTAGGGGGATGATGCAGAGGATCTCTATCAAGAGAGCGACCGGGCACTGCTCAAGGGACAGCCAAACAGAACAACTGGAGACGGGAGGGAGCACTTCAGACAGAAATAAGCTTGGAGCTATTACAGGATGCACTGCAAAATACTAGAAAACTCAGAAATTGCTATGAAAAGGTCCTCGAGAGGAAGTAGAGAGCGAGGAATTACTGCAATGCAATGCAAGAAAACAGAAGCAAAAAACACCACAAAAAAACCCACAACAACAAAAATGACAAAAAAACCAAAACAAAACAAGCAAACATAAAAAACCCCAAAACCTTAAGGGACTTTTGGATATTTATACCAGTGAATAACCTGATGGAGCATTATCACAGGTGTATTAAAGAGGAATACTGCTGAGTAGGAGCGGTCTGGATTTATGTGTGGATTCACCATTAAGAGCAACACAAGGACTGTCGCAAACTCTCTGAAGGCTGTGAATGAGCACATGATTGTAGGATGAAAGAAAAATTCTGTAAGGTTGACATACAGTACAGGTATGGTGTGATACCTCAGATATATTGGACAATGGAGACATAGAAAAAGAGTGCATGACTGAAACGTGTGGAAGTCTGTAAGATCCATCTGTTCATGATCTATAACCCACTTAATTCAACTCAGGGTCATGAGGAGCAGGAGGCTATTGCAGCAAGCACTGTGCAGAAGGCAGGGAGACACACTGGGCAGGTCACCAGTCCATCATAGTACACACTCCCTATTCTCACTTATGGGCAATTTAGACTCTCCAGTTAACCAAACATGCACAACTTCGGATTGTGGAAGGAAAGCCACACAAACACAGGAAGGACATATAGAATCCAGACAGATGTGCTGAAATCAAAATCAGGACCTTCTTTCTGTGAAGCAACAATGTTGATCACCAAGCCACCATGCCACCCCCTGTGTGCATCAAAATGAACCAAATAAAATGATTAATAACTGATAATTCTGAGCGAGAGGCGCAATCCAACACCAGATCTTTTCTCTAAGCTATGCTAAGTTATCATTCCCCAGTAGCACCAGCCACAACAGCGTCCACGATCATTTTTTTCTCTTTCTTTTCTTTTTCCTTTTCACAACACAAGACCGCCAGCATCGCACATAGCGTTTCTGGAGCCATGATTAACAATTTCTTGACCCTCCTCGCCGACGATCTACGAACTTGCGCAAGATCGTGAAAGGCAGCATTGGTCAGGGTCATACTTGTAGTGTTGGCAGTCTCTATGATGGCCTAATCTGACATGGTGGCCATCGTGAAAGACAAAAATACTATGTAGTCTAATCCTGGTTTAACATGGCAGATTCTGCTTATGTTGCTATAACTCAGAGGACCTACAGGCTTTGAGCATGTTAGTGGTGGAGCAGGCTAATTGGGTTTCCACCGTTAATTAGGCCAATTAATTAGAAAATGCAGTGGAGGCCATGAGCGCTCCAGTAGGTCATGTAGGGATGAAGGGGAGAGGGGGCGAAGCATGGGAAGAGCAAGAAGAGCAGAGGAAAGGACCCAAGGAAATTGCCGCAAAAAGGTCACTCGAGATGGCATTTGTGGCAACAATGCCCTAGAGGTACATCCTTTCTTTCTTTCCATAATGCAGTTGTAATTAATAACCATATTGTCTAATCAACTAATGTTATGTTTCAAAAACAGCTGAACAGAAAACAACAGCACGCTTCACTGGCATGCTTCATTGCTGACATATTAAAAGGCAAACTGTAGAATTAGACACTGTAAGACCGGCTTTTTTGCACAAATTGCCTTCTCAATTAAAGGCACAACCGTCTGGAATTCCCTACCTGCCAGTTTAAAGCAGATTTGGGATTGTAAAACGTTTTCCACAACAGTCAAGTCCTGGTTAAAACTTGGCCACAACTGTAATCATGACACCAACTTGTCATTATTTGTGTACCTGAGTTCATGCTATAAATGTTTTGTGTTCGTGTGTTGTCATGGCTGGTTGTTGTTTTTGTTTTATTACTATGTGCACTGATTTTAAACTGTACTGTGTAATTTTAATGATTGGTTGAACTATCAATGCCCATCAAGGGACTGGTGTTGGAATATTAGCTTCGGCTATATACATGTGTACAGTACATCGGACACTGCTTCTGCAACTGTCCATGTTCTCTGTACTTGTCCCTTACAAACAAATAAACAAAAACAAATCACAGACATGAAAAACATACAAGAACAGAAAAGGAATAAATGAAATATGCCAAGAGAAAATGTAGCATAGGATGTTAATTGCTTTCACTTTTCATCACATTACTGTGAATGACCCCCCCCCTCAACCCCACCCCACCCCGCACCCCGGCTTTCATATTTAGTATACAAACATGATCCTCATCACTTCAAATCACTATTTAATGCCACTCTGAGTGGCTTACTCAGCATAATGTTTAAAAACCAGCATAAAAACTTGACAGCCTCTGCCGAGAGCTTGAGATAGAGATATACATTCCAGTCAGATCCAGTCAGATCAGTATCTCAAATGGTTGATGATTCAGGCTTCAAAAGAACTAGGACTCAATGGTTCCAACAGAAGTGTTCAAATTTAGTCAAACTTTGTGAGCAAAACCACAAATTATTATACCACGCTTTCTTAAATAGCAACCCATTCCAACACTCACCTCCACGAAGAGGAAGCAGGGAACTATGTAGGTGCTGGTCTTCTGCAGGCCTCTGTCCCCCGGCAGGTCCCTCATAGCTTGCCTCTGTCCTGATAGCCGACTCTCAGCCATCTGTAACATCAAAAGCCAAGCTTCAGTGAATCCATCCATCCATCCATTATCCAAGCCGCTTATTCGAATTCAGGTCGCAGGATGCTGGAGCCTATCCCAGCAGTCATTGGGTGGCAGGCAGGGAGACACACTGGACAGGCTGCCAGTCCATCACAGAGCTTCAGTGAATGTGAAATGGAAATGTAGAACTGCTCTAAGTAGAACATGGGAGTAGATCATATCATAATTTTTTATGTATTGAACAGTTTTGTTGTGATTTGCCTCTAGTCAAATATGAAGGACCTTATCGTGTAATAATTACTCTTTATTTCCATTTGTACCATCAACTGTCTGCATTTACACTAGGTATTGTGTAAAATAGGCTGTCATCTAGAGCACCCTCAGGCTTTGAGTAGCATGAATTTTTTTTCCACACAAGACATAAAAACACATTGTTAAGATTTATTGTATTGTACCGAGACTCCCCCACTCAAAGTCATTGCCTGTATATATAAAATATAAGGATGATCTGTCATGTATGGATGAGGGCGGTGCTGTAGGGGGGAAAGTTCTGACTGTCTGTTACAAAATAAGGAAGACGAGCCAGCCAGATCTATTTAGTACTACATTTGATACAACCAGATTGAAAAATATTCCCTTTGAGTAGGTGCTCCAGAAAAACAGGCAGTGTTGCATTGAGAATTTCAGCAAAAAGGGTCAAGTGCATATTAATTACAGATATGACAAACAATCCAACTGCAGGTGGCATTCCCCTACATCCTCTGTTTTGTGAATGACAACAATAGTAGGAATCATAGTTGTGAGCTCGTATACACTGCATCATTTTCTTGAATATGGTTAAGCTGTACAGTAGACTATGAGCTGTGAGTTAATTAATAAGGCAAGCTTTTGATGCTGCAGTAGGTTAGCCTTTCAAAAAGCAACAAAATCCTGCAGGCTATTTTGTTTATACCACACAACATCACATTTTCAGGGACAAACACACAAGCGAACAAAAGGGGGTGCAGATCCCCAGCGATGCCCTGGATGGGAGACTCATTCTTCTTCATTTTTCTCTTTGTAGGGATGTTTTTGACTATGAAGTGACCGAGCTGGACACCCAATGACTTGAAAGTGATGTGGAGAGCTTCTGGAGAATCACAGAGCAACCATAAGACTTGGGCTGCTGTAAGTATGGGAGACTACAACTTAGAATAGACTGGATAGTAATTTTTTCTGATTGATGTTTCCCTCTCCCTGTAACATGAAAAAAGGGCATGCAGTCAAAGATTAGCAAATAAGATCCGAGTGCTCCTTAACAGATGCAATGGTGGAAAACAGTGTGTTACAAAAATGGGTCCGAAATCTGGCCTTGCCCTCAACACAACTCAGAGCACCATCAATTAATTTTTCAAGTTAACATTAGTTTGTTTTGAGTTAACATTAGTTGAAGTGGGAGTAACAGTAATTGTAATGATTTCACTTTCATCCAGCTTTAGCCTAGACAACACATCTAGGCTGAAGCCATCTAGGCTACAGCCTAAATGGCTTTAGCTTAAGTAGACATCTAAATCTTATAGCCTTAATATCCACTACTGCTTTAACCTAGATCCAGACTAAAACTGGTTGAAAGAGGTTGAAAAGTGTGAGTTTAGCAGGTGTCTAAATCTTAGCCTAAATAGCTAATACTGAAACAAAAACAATTAAAAGTATTCTAGCACAATATATGGACTTGTGCTGTGTATCTTAGACAGGTGAAGCTGTCGATAAGTAATCATGTAGTAGTTAATCAAAAAGTTCGGTCTGAAAATAATGAATTCCGGTCTAGTGCTCAGTGGGAACAATCGCCCATTAAGCAGAGCGGACTACCAAACCTTTATCAAGCAAATTCATATATTCACTTAGACAATGATAAAAACAAAAGTGTCAGCAATTACATTTGGCATCTGGCCATCACTGAGTTTCAGCTGCTGCACATTCACTTTGACAGAAGGAGTTAATGCCCATGTAACTGTATTATGACAGTTAGCTATAAGTTCATCACCTGTCCTCATAAGCTCTCCACACACCAGAGGTAACAAGTTGTTGGTCTCCTTTTTAGTGCTTAGTCAAGTTAAGTTAACACTGCTATTAAGTTATCAATGGGAAAGAAAACTGGTTGTAACAAGTGTTCAAAACAGGCAGTGACAACCAAAGTTTTATCAAGTTCTTACACAAATGAGCTTGGCTGTTTATGGAATGGGAATGGGAGTTGACACCTGGTAGTTGATGTGTAGTAATGAACTGCACAACTCTCCCTGAACAATTCATTTCCCTTCAAAACAATGGCAGGAGTGGCAGATCATGTTTCAACTTGGTCAGAAATGAAGACAAAACTTTTATGATTTTTTTTTCTTTCAATTCTTTCTTGCTGCATTTCAGGCCATTCTCGGCAGAAACAAACACAACTTGAAGGGCCAACTCTGTATTTGTTGACATTGGAGTTAATGTGCTATATTTGTGCTATATTTGAAGATTTATATTCAGAGCATAATATTGTGTTATTACAAACTCACCGATAGCGCTGTAGAAAAAGGAAAGTGCCCTGTTTCTCATTCACACATGCTTGGGTACGGAGACAGAACATGTCCTACTCCAGTTAATAAATTTGGAAGCGTGGGTTTGTATCCCACTTCTGACAACTTTAACCCCACCACTGAGGATGCACAAGCCAGGGCATTCTTAATGCCAGTCCCAAGCCCAGATAAATGGGTAGAGTTGTGTCAGTAAGGGCATCCGGTCTAAAGCCTTTGCCAAATCAAATATATGGATCATAAATCAGATTTCCATACTGGATCGGTTGAGGCCTGGGTTACCAAATGACTGCCAGCGGTACTGTCGGCCAGCAGGGTGCCGGTGGAAACTATGCTCCCGTTGGGTGAAAGAGACGGAGAAGGAGAGGGGGAAGGCATGTCCAGAGGCAGCAAGCGGGAGTCATTATGAAAGTTAAATGAAAGCTTTCTGCGTGTAACATATTTCCTTTGTGACTTATAAATAACATTAACTACTTTAGCTTTTTGCTAGCTGCTAGTAGTTGTTTGGTAATAGTAAAAAGTAGGGATCGGCTTAGATATTTGTCTTTTTTCATATTATTATTGGCATATGTTTATCGGCCAGCTGATTTTTTTTAATCACATATTGAAAATGTTTATTATTTCCTTACGTACAGAAAAAAAAGGTTTTGAAACAATCACGTGAAGAGGAGAGAGATGAAAAGAGGAGAAAGGGGAAACTTGTAGAAAAACGGCAAGCAAGAATGGTCAGGGTGTGTGCTCAAAAGCATAACTACAGCATTATTAGGCGTAAAATCTATTAGACGCTCCAATAAATGCAGCAATCAGATTTCGCTGCACAGGAGCAAGGTTATGAAAATAAACTTCAAAATGAAGCTATAACCTTTACAGAGCTGGAACTCACCTGAACATTTTTCAAGGCATTTCTAAATGTTGCAAAAATCTTTAAACTGTCTCAGCACTGGCAACATCATTCCTTGAGAATACATAATTGACAATTGCTTTTAAAAACTGTCATAAACTTTCATGAAGGGAGAGAGCAAAGGTCAACTCTTTAGTAAACTGGTAAGGCTGTCAATGAATGTTCCAAATTTGTATATAACCGAATCGTGGAAAAAAAACAAACAAAAAACCCCAGCCATTCGAGAGTGAAATTATTTGCTTGTGAATAAAAAACTACATAATTGAAAATAAAAACTCCCAATATTTCACTCACTTTTGTGCCCCAATCTAGCTTCCATTTTAACCAAAATAACAATTACATATATAAAGAAAACAGGCTAGATTTTTTTTTTTAACTAGATTGTTTGACACAATCTTGGAAAGTGAGAGGATGCCTGAGGAGTGGAGAAGAAGCATACTGGTACCAAGCTTCAAGAACAAGGGTGGTGTGCAGAACTGTAGCAACTACAGAGGTATAAAGTTGATCAGCCACAGCATGAAGATATGGGAAAGAGTAATAGAAGCTAGGTTAAGAGGAGAGGTGACGATTAGCGAGCAGCAGTATGGTTTCATGCCATGAAAGAGCACTCAAGGGTGCCTGGAAGGAGTACTTTGAGGGGTTGATGAATGAAGAAAATGAGAGAGAGAGAGAGAGAGAGAGAGAGAGAGAGAGAGAGAGAGAGAGAGAGAGAGAGAGAGAGAGAGAGAGAGAGAAAGAGAGAAAGAGAGAGAGAGAGAGAGAGAGAGAGAGAGAGAGAGAGAGAGAGAGAGAGAGAGAGAGAGAGAAGATTGGATGATGTGGGGATAGTGAATCAGGAAGTGCAGTGGATTAGCAAGGAGGAAGAAGTGAGGGCAGCTATGAAGCGGATGAAGGGTGGAAAGGCAGTTGGTTCTGATGACATACCTGTGGAGCATTGAGATGTTTAGCAGCGATGGCAGTGGAGTTTTTAACGAGATTGTTTAACACAATCATGGAAAGTGAGAGGATGCCTGAGGAGTGGAGAAGAAGCATACTGGTACCGATTTTCAAGAACAAGGGTGATGTGCAGAACTGCAGCAACTACAGAGGTATAAAGTTGATCAGCCACAGCATGAAGATATGGGAAAGAATAGTAGAAGCTAGGTTAAGAGGAGCGGCGATGATCAGCGAGCAGCAGTATGGTTTCATGCCACAAAAGAGCACCACAGATGCGATGTTTGCTTTGAGAATGTTGATTGAGAAGTATAGAGAAGGCCAGAAGGCGTTACATTGTGTCTTTGTAGATTTAGAGAAAGCATATGACAGGGTGCCGAGAGAGGAGGTGTGGTATTGTATGAGGAAGTCGGAAGTTGCAGAGAAGTATGTAGGAGCGGTGTAGGATATGTATGAGGGAAGTGTGACAATGGTGAGGTGTGCGGTTGGAATGAAGGATGGGTTCAAGGTGGAGGTAGGATTACATCAAGGATCAGCTCTGAGCCCTTTCTTGTTTGCAATGGTAATGGACAGGTTGACGGACAAGATCCGGCAGGAGTCTCCGTGGACGATGATGTTCGCGGATGACATTGTGATCTGTAGCGAGAGCAAGGTGCAGGTTGAGGAGAGCCTGGAGAGGTGGAGGTCTGCACTGGAGAGAAGGGGAATGAAAGTCAGGAGCAAGATGGAATACCTATGCGTGAATGAGAGGGAGGACAGTGGAACGGTGAGGATGCAAGAGGTGGAGGTGACGAAGGCATATGAGTTTAAATAATTGGGGTCAACTGTCCAAAGCAACGGGGAGTGCAGGAGAGAGGTGAAGAAGAGAGTGCAGGCAGGGTGGAGTGGATGGAGAAGAGTGTCACGAGTGATTTGCTACAGAAGGGTACCAGCAAGAGTTAAAGAGAAGGTTTACAAGATGGTTGTGAGACCAGCTATGTTATATGGTTTGGAGACAGTGGCACTGACGAAAAACAGTTGGGTTGGACGGTTGGGAGACAAAGCAAGAGAGGCAAGATTGAGATGGCTTGGACATGTGTGGAGGAGAGATGCTGGGTATATTGGGAGAAGGATGCTGAATATGGAGCTGCCAGGGAAGAGGAAAATAGGAAGGCCAAAGAGGAGATTTATGGATGTGGTGAGGGAAGACATGCAGGTGGCTGGTGTGACAGAGGAAGATGCAGAAGACAGGAAGAGATGGAAACGGATGATCCGCTGTGGCGACCCCTAACGGGAGCAGCCGTAAATAGTAGTAGTAGTAGTAGATAAAGAAAACAGGCCTTCTCTTGTAAATCCCGAACTGACAGTTCTACATGCTAACAAAAAACTGGCTCCCTTTAGTGTTGAGGTGGAGTAATTGATATGGTCATCTATATTAATGGATACAGTCAACCTATAAGCAATACTGCTAGTCTCTGTTAAGCTTGTTAGCATTATGGAGTCATTAATTCTTACCGCATTCATTTCACAACACAGATAACCAAATTTGTCAGAGCTGACTTGGCTTTGACTTATAATGGGTAAAACCAAACTATATGGTTTGTATGGTCATCTATAAGTGTTCCCTGCTAGAACGTATTTCTTCCTTTCATAGGTGTCCAACGTAATTCCTTACAGCGTGCTGCAGAGAATTGGGAAAAAGAATGTACTGGCACACAAATGTGAAGCTGTACATATACAGGAGACAAAATACCTGTGAAAGGAAAGTGTAACTTGACAGTAAAATATAAGAACAAGACGTATGTAGTGGAATTCATTGTGGTAAAGACAGATGCTAAACCTATCCTGGGAATTTATGCATGTGAGGAAATGAGGCTCATCCAGAGAGTGATGGCATTGAATAAAAGCAAACATTAGATTGTTAGATTGTTGTCAGATAGTGCCTTGAACATCGTGCACTTCATTTTTATCATTTTCAAATATTTTCTATTAAACATATATATTCATTTAAAGGCAGCCTTGTGTTGGGGGTTTGTGTTCCTGTAACTTTTGGCACATTTTTTACATTTACCGCAACTGAATATTGGCCCCAAATATCGGCTATTGGTCTCCATAACTAACTCCATAACTACATTCTCTCAACCGCAGAACATCCATCTGGTTCTGCTGATGTGCAGCGCAATAACTGCATTGCATAGGTGCACTTATGCGAAAGAATATGGACATTTTGCGGATGAGAGAATGTAGTTCCACATGGGAGGGTTTTGTCCGTGTCCCATTCCTCAACTTCCGTGCCGGCTACTCCTGCTGAATCTCCAAACTGGGAGCACACAGGTTCCTATCTACTGCAGGTAATACACTGACTATTGATAAGTACCTCATGCAACCCCGCTTCAAAAAACCCGAACTATCACTTTAAAGATAAGAAAAAGGGAACATAATGACACTAATGTACATTTTTCCATTCAGTTCAGTCAAAGCCTGCTGGGAGCACTTTAACCAATTCATGTGGAATTATTTTGATATTATAATTATTCAGTTTGATCAGAGGTTACTTCTTGCTGTCCATGCTGTTTAATTCATTCCATTTTCATGTTTTGGAAGTTATTTATTTTTAATTAAAAAAAGAATTCCCCTCAGATTGTTATCTAGTGCTTTGAACATCATGCACTTTATTTTTTCAAATATTTTCTGTTTTACACAAAATTCAATCAAACATATGTTCATTTAAAGGCAGCCTTGTGTTGGGGTTTGTGTTGCTGTAAATTTTGTCACAACATTTTTTAATTTTACTGCAAGTGAATGTTGGCCCCAAATATCAGATATCGGCTGAAAAAACACATCAGACAATTTATATCAAACAGGAGCATTTTATGTCTTAAAACATGACTGGGGGGGGTGGACTTTAAGCAGCAGCAATAACAAACTACTTCCTTCAGCTTTAAAATCAGTGTTCATTTAAGAAAACAATGAGAGCTTAAAATTTTATTGCTCAAAAGCCAAACAGCCAAAATAAAATAATGATAATAATACTAATAACAACAACAATATTAATAATAATTATATTATATATAATGATAATAGTAATAATAATATTGTGCTGCAGAGTTTAATGTGTACCAAAAATAAATTCCACCGGCCTTGGTCATGTGGCTAATAAAACAATCTATCTATCTAGCTATCTAGCTATGATAATAATAATTATTATTATTATTAAACAGATTTTCAAAACATAGTTTATAAATCAATGAAACAACCCACTAGAGGAAGTGAGAATGAGAGAAAAATAATAAAAAAACAAGAAAAAGATAAAACAATTTAAAATTATTAGTGAATAAGATAAGTAAATGAATAAGATGTTACAAAAATGGCAATTAAAAAGTGGTTTTAAGAAGTGACTTAAAAAGAAGAAAAAGCAGGCTAGCCCATGTGCTACTTCACATAAAGGAGTCACAAAGTCATTGCTAGCTAAATCATTTTATAGAAGCACTCTGTAAGCAAAATGAATGATAGTAAGAGGTAACATCATAGACATTGTACATCACATTACATAAAATTTTGATATGGACACCACCATCACTATCTTCTACATCCACACCTACACCCCTTTAAATCCTTTATACATGGAGCACACCATCACTGCTTCTACATCCCCTCGTTATCTTTATTCTAATAATGAGTGGGCAGAGACGGACTGAAAACAAAGTGCTTACTTACTTTTTAAGAACATGCCCCCAACTCAAAAATTCAGGGCTTACAGAAAATTTAAAATTTCCCGACTGGTAAGTACAACATTGTTAGGCTATTCAGATGCAGACATGGGCATGCTGGACCCCTTTTACTGGGGCATGTGCCCCAGTATTGATCTGCTGTGCCCCAGTAAATTCTGACGTTTGAATATTAACAAGCGCTTATATTTGGTAATGGATTAATTTAGATTAATAATAACGAGAAAAGAATGGGTTTTTTTTTCTAATCCACAATGTCAAAGTAACAGTTTAACCCAAAATACAAGCTGAGGCGTGCACCTTGCGGTCCAGGTCTGTACACCACGGTGTGCACATTACTGTCTGTGCATGGCAGTGTGCATGTCGTAGCCAGTGCACCACATCATGCACACAGCAATCTGTGTACTGGCGCGCAAAACAAGAATCGGTATTGAGGAATGATAACACGACGGGACTAAAGTATATTTTTAAATAATATGAAATAAGATCATCGGTAAATAAGATCAATAAAATAATACCAATGATCTTATTTTGATTTCCATTTGACATAAACAAAAATCTTTGGATGTAGCAGAGACAGGGAAGCAGTAGGGAGAGGTGAGACAGAGAGGTAAGACGCTGGCTGTAGTTGGTGATAAATAAGCTAGCTAGCTTACCTACTCGCAGGTCTGGCAAATATAAAAGCCTTAATGATTACATGAATTTGGGGAGGCAATAGTTGATCAGATTCAGTTGTTTGAATGTTGCACCAGAGATAGAGGAGCAGAGTGCAGGAGGAGAAGGAGGAGGAGAGACGGAGCTGGATGAACAGTCGGTGACAAGCAAGAGAGAGGTGAAAGACAGGCAAAAGACAGGAGAGACCACACCCCAGAGATGAAACTGAGGGAGCAGTTGCCACAGTAGCAGAGAATGTCAGACGTGGGGCAAGGGAAAAAAATAGTGTCCACAATGTAGAAGGGAACATTGGTGACTCGGGGGAAAAGCACTGTGGCCCAAACCAAGTCCCCAGCACAACTTTGGGTTACATAAGTGATCCTTTAAAGCAACTGTAGGCAACATTTCACCCCCCCCAGCGTTTCCAAGTATTTTTATTGTTTGCGTCGCTGTTGCTACAACAACCAGATCACTTTATGTTAATTAACTGAGTCAGGGTTTTTATGTTAAGAAACCCCCTATTCGCAGCCATGCTTTCCAGTGTGTATGTGGTAACAATGCACACATTTTAGAAGTTTGTTGGTTGGTAAATGGTGAACAAGACAGAGCACTGCACACAGAGCAGCTGACTGCTGTGTGAATTACTCATAAACTACATATAGTGTAAAAGGTAGTTCCTAATTCAAGACGCATAAGTGTAACAAAATTATTCTTGATTCTTTTAATACTTATGGAAACATCAGTCTGGCTGCTAAATGGTAAAGAAATAAAAGCTGACAAATGGAAACAACAAACCTAAGTAGACATGTCAGGGTCATTCTACAGGTCACTCTACCCACTCCATGATGTGCTTGTCGGGCACAGGAATACTTTTAGTAACAGACTCATTCTGCCAAAATGCACTACAGAACACCACAGGAGGTTATTCCTGCCTGTGGCCATCAAACTTTACAACTTCTCCCTCAGAGTGTCAGACACTCAGAGTTAATGGTCATTGGACTGGTCCTTCGACTTGTTTTACCCTGTCGGATTTCGTTTGTGCTGTTTGTTTTGTGCTGTGGTAGTGCAGTGTAGATAGGGTGCTATATATTTATATATTTTGCTCTTGTTTCTATTTCTTATTTCTTATTTTATCTTTTATTTCTATTTGTTTCTGTTTTTCTTGTTTCTATTTGTTTCTATTTTCTTGTTGTCTTGTTTCTTGTTCATTTTTAGTTTTTTTTCTGTACTAGAGCATGAGTGTCTGTAATAGGACCCCATTTCCCCTCAGGGATGAATAACGTATTCTGATTCTGATAATTAGCAGCCTGGCTACTGTCCAAAACAAGAAACAACTGTAAGAATCCCAATTTGAACTAAAAACCCCACTCTCAGTGCGATGATAAAGGCAGAGTAAAGCATCCGGTAGCATTAATAAGTAGGCAGGTTGTGTTACTTTCCGATCCAGTAGATCAGAAATGCCAACTGAATGTCAGTTTGGAACCCTCTCCAGTCCGAGATGGGGAAACAGAGTTCGATACAACACCAGAGCTCACTCCATCAAGTGAATACTCATCCGAAGTTCACTTTTGTTTTACCTCTGTTTTTATCACCCCCCCTTCTCGCCTTCTTTGCCTCCTCCCTCAACAGAGTTCTTTTTCTCTATACAGTCTGTCACTTTGGTTGTTCCACCATTTCCACTACTAGGGATAGCTACCAACCACTACCAGGGAAAACAAAAGCCCTATCCTCTTTCTATTTTGGTTACGCAATGGTTGACACACTTCCTTTGTGCCATAAATCGAGCCTTCATTTTCCTGCGAGATCATACCCGGTGGCAGACAGAATTGTATAGTGAAAGTGAGGCTTAAATCTAAACACCGATGGTGTCATTATTCTGTAGCCATTACATTGTGCAATCAACATTTACTTCATAATGACAAGTTAAAGCAAAAAAAATTGTCTACTGCTGTAGCGTAGGCAGAAATAAGTGTGGGTAGGCACAGATAAAATCAGGTGGGCCTAGCCCATCCAAGACTAATTATACTTAATAGGTTCTGAAATGCCAAAATAGGCCATTACAACTATAACTGCCTGAATGCACTACAATTTATTGGAACAAGCCTTATACATCACCAGAGATAATGTTTCAGGCTCCAAGATGAACACTGACAATCACATAGCCTGGCACGAGCCGCACGACGGCCACAAATTCACACACACACAGCTGACAGATGCAACGGCATCATTAAACAAGTGTATGGATAGAGGTACACACAGGGCCGCTGACAATGGGGGAACACCGGGTCAGTTGTCCTGGGCTCTGGGTCAAGGGAGGGTCCAACACTGACAGCTCCTGCTACCACTCTGTCACCTCTAGGAGCGCATGATGACCGATGTCTTTTTGAACTGCTGAAGCAGGGAGACCCATGCAAGCCCGGTTGGGATTGAGGTCCAGACTAGAAAAGAGGTTTACATGCACACCGTCTATATTTGGGCTGTTTAAGGTCCCAGTATTTATAGTTTCCATATAAATCTGATGTATAGTATGTTCAGATCATTAAATAACGAGTTTGTTATCAGTTTTCCATGGACAACTTCAAAGCATTTAAGTTGGGATTTGGGATTGATAGCATGTCTCTAATATGATAGAATTTTGGTGGTGGGGCTACCCTTTTAATTAGTCTATATTTGGATTAAATAGTGTGTGTGGGAGAGGAGAGCTCTTTTGACTTACACAAATGGAACAAGCGTTAAGTGTGCCTTATACCCAGCCTGCGACCTGTGTGCAGTCGGGATAAGGGGGAGCGGGGGCACTTTGGAGATCATCTTGTGCTGGGCACAAGCAAGACACACTTGAACATAGCCAGCCACATGTGCAAACACTGTTGTGCATGAACGCATTGACCGTGCTCATGGTTTTGGTGAACTGAACCTATCCGTTTGCAACTAATGGATGTGTGAATGCATGTGTGTGTGTGTGTGTGTGTGTGTGTGTGTGTGTGTGTGTGTGTGTGTGTGTGTGTATGTACACTACCGTTCAAAAGTTTGGGATCACCCAAACAATTTCGTGTTTTCCATGAAAAGTCACACTTATTCACCACCATATGTTGTGAAATGAATAGAAAATAGAGTCAAGACATTGACAAGGTTAGAAATAATGATTTGTATTTGAAATAAGATTTTTTTTACATCAAACTTTGCTTTCGTCAAAGAATCCTCCATTTGCAGCAATTACAGCATTGCAGACCTTTGGCATTCTAGCTGTTAATTTGTTGAGGTAATCTGGAGAAATTGCACCCCACGCTTCCAGAAGCAGCTCCCACAAGTTGGATTGGTTGGATGGGCACTTCTTTGAGCAGATTGAGTTTCTGGAGCATCACATTTGTGGGGTCAATTAAACGCTCAAAATGGCCAGAAAAAGAGAACTTTCATCTGAAACTCGACAGTCTATTCTTGTTCTTAGAAATGAAGGCTATTCCATGCGAGAAATTGCTAAGAAATTGAAGATTTCCTACACCGGTGTGTACTACTCCCTTCAGAGGACAGCACAAACAGGCTCTAACAGGTACTATTTAATGAAGATGCCAGTTGGGGACCTGTGAGGCGTCTGTTTCTCAAACTAGAAACTCTAATGTACTTATCTTCTTGCTCAGTTGTGCAACGCGGCCTCCCACTTCTTTTTCTACTCTGGTTAGAGCCTGTTTGTGCTGTCCTCTGAAGGGAGTAGTACACACCGGTGTAGGAAATCTTCAATTTCTTAGCAATTTCTCGCATGGAATAGCCTTCATTTCTAAGAACAAGAATAGACTGTCGAGTTTCAGATGAAAGTTCTCTTTTTCTGGCCATTTTGAGCATTTAATTGACCCCACAAATGTGATGCTCCAGAAACTCAATCTGCTCAAAGAAGTGCCCATCCAACCAATCCAACTTGTGGGAGCTGCTTCTGGAAGTGTGGGGTGCAATTTCTCCAGATTACCTCAACAAATTAACAGCTAGAATGCCAAAGGTCTGCAATGCTGTAATTGCTGCAAATGGAGGATTCTTTGACGAAAGCAAAGTTTGATGTAAAAAAAATCTTATTTCAAATACAAATCATTATTTCTAACCTTGTCAATGTCTTGACTCTATTTTCTATTCATTTCACAACACATGGTGGTGAATAAGTGTGACTTTTCATGGAAAACACAAAATTGTTTGGGTGATCCCAAACTTTTGAACGGTAGTGTATGTGTGTGGACCCTGTGTGATGGCCTGGTGGCCTGTCCAGGGTATCTCCCCGCCTGCCGCCCAATGACTGCTGGGATAGGCTCCAGCATCCCCGCGACCCTGAGAGCAGGATAAGCGGTTCAGATAATGGATGGATGGATGTGAACGTAAGTGTCGTTCCCTACCGCAAGAGGGAGGGAACGACACTCACGCGCTGTGTTTTACGGCACCCGGCATGCCGACCTGGCTAGTGCAACTGGCAATTCAGATGCAGCTACTGATACTGCTGAAGCCAGTTCATGTGAATGTTTGAAGAAGTTTCATGAACAGTACAGATTCCAACTGGAAAAAAATGTAACATTTTTATGCAAATTTTGCCCGCCGGGTCTGAAAAAACAAGTCCGAACATTAGCCACATTGGCAACACACTTGAAACGCCACAGCAAGTTGAAACGTCCGACCAATGGAGTAGCTCATTTAAAAAAAAAAAAAAAATGGAAGAAATGAACGAGAACTAGTTCACTTTTTTGGGACTGTGAACTTAGTTCAAAATTCAAAATAGTTAACTATGAACGTGAACTAGTTCATTTTAAACTGTGAATTAACCTGAACTGGCACTTGTGAAGCTTAAACTTGCACAACACTCACACACACACACACACACACACACACACACACACACACACACACACACACACACACACACACACACACACACACACACACACACACACAGCAGAGGCAGCAACATCAGCATAAAATCCAATTGTACACCCAACAAAAACCATACCCAGTAAACAATGTTATCGAAATAGGCAATAGGCTACTTGAAGAGTAATGTGTGATAAGCCATTACATACTACAACATGCGTGGCCACGTCACTGTACGTGTGTGACACAGTGGGCTGGACATGTTCAGTTTTGATATGCCGAGGTATGCCATGTTGAAGGCTGGCTTGCACCATTGTGCTACCGCAGTAAAGTTAATTAACAAGACCTCCAACTTGAGTCATTCTACATGGTGTCAGAAGTGAAAGTCAATGCCTTGGTTCCCAGCAGGCTCACAAGAGGCTTGTGATCTTTTCCCAGTTGGAAGTGTCTGCCTATCAGGAAGTCTCGGCGCCACTCACACCCCCAGGTAATGCCCAAGACCTCTTCCTCCACTTGTGCGTAGCACTGCTCCGTCTCTGTGAGTGAGTGTGATGTATATGCTACAGGCCCCCACTGCTCTCCCTCTCTCTGTAGGAGGATTGCACCCAGTCCTTATGATGATGCATCAGCTGACAGTTTTAGCTCCTTGTTGGGGTCATAAAGCAACAACAGGGGGGTTGACGACAGGTCGTTTTTCAGCTGATTGAAGGCCTGCTGTTGTGTGGTACCCCAGACCCAGTGATTTTTTTGTTGAAAGCAAGTCTCTCAGTGGTTTATCCTTCTCTGCCAGGGTAGGATTAAACTTCCCCAACTGATTCAGCATCTCAAGAAAGCTGTGAAGCTCACTGATGTTGGCTGGTTCCCGTTCTCTCTGATGGCTCTCGTCTTTTCTGGGTCTGCTTTCACGCCATCTGCTGATATGACTTGGCCCAGAAACTTGACATCGCTCCTGCCAAGCTCACACTTCTCCATGTTTAGCCTAATGCCGGCATTCTGTAGTCTGCTCAGCACTCTGTGAAGTCTAGAGTCATGCTGGTCTTGGTCGGCTCCCCATACCAGAACATCATCCATAAGGCATACAGCTCCCTGCAGCCCGTCAAGAACCTCTGACATCCTCCGCTGAAAATGTTCAGGGGCAGAAGCAATCTCGAATGGCAGTCTGTTGCAATAATAGTGGCCAAATGGAGTAATGAAGGCTGTATATTTGGATGATTCAGGAGACAATGGGATCTGCCAAAATCCTTTGTTTGCATCGAGCTTGCTGAAGATTTGTGCTCCGGTAAGCTGTCCAAGGGTCTGCTCTACTGATGGTAGACTATATTTCTCTCTGCAGACAGCTTCATTAAGGTGAGTCAGGACCACGCATATACAGACAGAGCCAGTTTTGGTTGGCACAGGCACCATGCCTGCACACCAGTCTGTCAGCTCCTCCACTTTAGTAATGATGCCTTGGCTTTCCATATGCCCTAGCTCCTCCTTGACTTTGCCGAGTAGGGGAATTAGGACTCTTCTTGGCGTCATGAGGGCGAAAGGAATGGCACCCTGCTTGAGTTTGATGGAGTAAAGTTGATATAGCAGACCACGCCCATGACACAGCTTTGGGTACGAGTCTTCCATTTTTACTTTGTCAATACTGTCCATTCTGGATACTAGGTTGAGTTTGACGGTTGCGGACCTGCTTATTAAGGCAGTGTGTAGGTCTCTAACCATGTATATGTTTTCCTGTATAGTGTGTTCTCCCTTGCACAGTGTCTCTTGATACTTGCCTAGCATGTGAAGTGGATTGCCTCCTGGACCAAACAATGGTCTGTCTGATGTAGTTAGTGTGCAGTGTCCTTCAGCAATGTCTTTGTATGTGTGTTCTGGGATGACGGTGACATCTGCACCTGTGTCTATTTTAAAAGTCACTTTGTGGTGTCTAATGGACAGTTCTGTAAGCCAGGGGTCCTCACCTATTTCCACGGTACTGAGAAAAAATGGTGGGCTATTATCATCATGTCCTTCCACATTATGTACTGCCTTGGCTGACATGCACACTTTATTGACGTGACCTTTTTTCCCCACACATATGACGTGTGACTTCTCTGGCAGGGCACTGCCACTTTCCATGGATGGGGAACTTTCCACATCTCTGACATGGCTTGTGTCCAGACAGTACAGACTGAGACTGCTGCGGTGTAGACACATGTTTAAACTGACTGTGGGGTTTTTGTTTAACCATTTTTGGTTTCCTTGCTTTTGCAGTAATACCGTCAACATCAATATTTTTAGTCTCCCGTCTAAGGTATATTTGCTGCTTCTTCACAACTTCCAACTGCCGTGCCATCTTAACAGCCTTCTCCAGTGTCAAGTCTTTGTCCAACTGCATCCTTTCTGATAGAGCAGCGTCTATCAGCCCTACTACAAAGTGATCTCTTATCAGTTCATCTTGGAGTATTCCATAGTTGCAGTTTTCAGCAAGGGCATATAGTGCAGTAATGAGCGTATCCACAGCCTCATTTGCTTGTTGCACTCGTTGATTAAATTTGGCCCTTTCGTATCTTACATTTTTCCTGGATAAGAACTATCTGTCAAAAGCATCTTTTACTGTATTATACAGTTGTCTGTCTGCATCCAACAGAGCTTGCCTACGTAATGTCATCGGCTTCATTGCCCATGCAGTAGACCAGTGTGTTTACCTGGTTAGCCTGTGAGCTGATGTGTAGGTTGCTAGGCAATCGACATCTTTCAACCTTCTAATCCATTTTTCCCACTCCTGGGGTCTTGAAAAGTTGAATGCCTCAGGTGATTGGATATTGAAGGTGGCGTTTGATGGAGCACTTGGAGCTAGCTGAGGCGGCTGCAATGCCGATGGCTCTGTGTCGTCATCCATGCTGTTGCCTTGCTGCTGCTAATGCTAGCTAAAGCTAACACACTTCGCCTGCCGCTCTCCCTCGTTTTTTTTCTTTTTCTGCTCTCACTCACTCGTGCTGCCGCGCCACTTCTGACACCATGTCGTTTTTTATATTAATAAAGATTCACCACGGCAGTAGGGGTCTCATTAACAGCTGCTTTATTTGAAAGATGCATACAACTCTCGTGAAGCGCTTCTTCAACCACATGTCTTCTCCAGTACATCTATTAACCACGGCTCTGTAACTGAGCCTCTAGTGTCATCTACTGGCATACTGTCACAATTCACACTACATGTATTGCAATATACTGCAACTACAAGATGAATTAATCCGAGACAGGTTAGTTTGTGGCATTAGTTGTGACGGTGTGAAAAAAGTGCTGCTCAGCGAATGCAAGCCAAAGCTATCAGAATCTGTTAGATCAAAGAGGTAACTGAGCAGCACACAAGAGCACTAGCTGCTGTGCCACGCAGCTCAACGGTGAGCATGGATGCCTTGCGCTATGCTAGGAAGGAACTTGAATCTAGTCACAGCAAGCAACGGAGAGACCAAGGTGCTACTAAGAACATCAAAAACTGTGGGAACTGTGGTCATGATCATCCAGCAAAGGAAGAACAGTGCCCTGCATACGGTAAGCAATGCCACCACTGTAAGAAGCAGAACCATTTCAGAAACTATTGTAGAGCAGCATTTAAAGGCAAGCAATACGAGTCAGTGAGCCAGATAATGAACACTAACACAGACAGCAGCAATGAGGACTCAGTCATTTGACGTAGATGCACTGTCAGTAGAAGCTAGTGAAATTAACGCAGTGAGTGGAAATAATATGGATAGCAAAAAATAACTGCACTGCTCTGTTACGGTCAATGACAAAGAACTCGAACTAAAAGTGGACACTGGTGGAAAGTATGGGAAGATGGCGACACGAGTTCACATTCGCAGTGGCCTCACCCAGTACTGGTGTGGGAAGATGGTGATGCGAATTCACATTTGCGGCGGCCTCACCCAGTACCGACGATGCAGTGTCTTTGTCCATGTCTGCATCTTAAGTTTTTGTCTTTGTTTGTTGTCTGGGAGAGCTGGCGCTGGATCGGCTGTGAGAGCTTGGTATGCTGCGCTGTGGGCCCAGGGACCATGGCCTTGCCCGGAGCTGCACCCGAGGAAGTAACACTGAGGGTGATCTGACAGGACGCGGAAGTGGGGCAGGCTAAGCTAACTGCTAGCCCATGCAGACCGGCAGTTCCGATAACACCGAAGGTGGTCTGGCGGCAGCCTCACCTGGCATCGACTGTGGCGTTTTTGATGTCGTCGTGTGGAGTGCGGGGAGGTGTGTCAAGGGTGTCTGGCTGGGAGAGCTGGCACTGGATCGGCTGGGAGGGCTTGGTCTGCTTCGTCCGATTGCCACAGGGACCACAGCCCCTGCCTGGAGCTGTGCCCGAGGAGGAAACACAGAGGGCAATCTAACAGGATGCGTAATCGGGACAGGCTAGGCTAACTGCTAACCCATGCAGACCGGCGGTTCTGACAGTCATCCTGGCTGGCGTTTGTTCCCTTGGACAGTAATTTTTTTTTGTTTGGATATGTGTTAGTTTGAATATGTGTGTTATTGTAGTTCTTGAATGTGTTTTTGTCTTCATGTTGCACTGCCGCGGGCTGGGGGAAATGGCATTTTGTTTCACTTCATCTTCGCAAGTACATGAGGTGAAATGACAAAAGTGTTCCTGATTCCTGGAGTGCAATGTCATTTCAGCTGATGCATTCAAGTTAGTGAAGAATGGAGAAAAAATCAACAAAAACAAAACGCTGAAGCTTGTAGCATATGGAGGCACAGTAATTGAAACTGAAGGGACTGTACTGCTGGAGTGTCAAACAAGAAACCACACACCATACATGCTATCATTCCATGTGGTAAAAAAGAAATGTCCCGTCACTACTAGGATTACCAGACTGTTTGAGAATGGATTTGATGACTGCAAGACGAGGTGTACCAAGTCAATCTAAAAGAAGAAAAAAGCCTATCTCCTAAGCTGTTCAAGGACTATGCTGACCTGTTTGCTGATGAACGGGGCTCACTGCCAGTGACATACCACATGAGGCTAAATCCAGATGTTGCTCCAGTTGTCCGCCCTCCTCACCGCATACCTGTAGCCATGATGGGCAGAGTCAAAAGGGAGTTCGAGAACATGGTGAAACAAGGGGTCAGCACACCCATCCCAGAGCCCACTGAATGGGTTTCATCAATGGTAGCTACACACAAAAAAAGACGATGACAAGATCCGGATATGCATTGATCCAAGGGACTTAAATGAAGCTCTGACGTGTCCACATCACCCTATGCGCACAGTTGAGGAGGTGGCCGTGCAGATGTCGGGTGCAACTGTGTTCTCAGTGCTCGATGCCAAAAGCTCATTTTGGCAAATCAAACTGGACCCAGATTTCTCGCTCCCACTTTTGCCACTCCATTTGGGTGATATCGCTTCCTGAAAATGCCATATGGGATCAATGCAGCACCAGAGGTCTTCCAGAGGTCCATGAAGCAGATCTTTGCAGACTATCCATAAGCCATCATCGTCGATGACATCATCATTAGTGGAAGAGACATCAAGGAGCATGATGAAAACTTACGGAAAGTGCTAGACAGAGTAGGAAAAGTCAAGCTAAGACTGAATCCACAGAAGTGCAAATTTCAACTGAAGGAAGTACAAACCCCAATTCCAATTAAGTTGGGACATCGTGTAAAACGTGAATAAAAACAGAATACAATGATTTGCAAATCCCTTTCGACCTATATTCAATTGAATACACTACAAAGACAAGATATTTAATGTCAAAACTGATAAACTTTATTGTTTTTTGCAAATATTCACTCATTTTGAATTTGATGCCTGCGTTCCAAAGAAGCTGGGACAGGGGCAACAAAAGACTGGGAAAGTTAAGGAATGCTCAAAAAACACCTGTTTGGAACATTCCACAGGTGAACAGGTTAATTGGAAACAGGTGAGTATCATGATTGGGTATAAAAGGAGCATCCCCGAAAGGCTCAGCCGTTCACAAGCAAGGATGGGGCGAGGTTCACCACTTTGTGAACAACTGCGTGAGCAAATATTCCAACAGTTTAAGAACAACATTTCTCAACGTACAATTGCTAGGAATTTAGGGATTTCATCATCTACAGTCCATAATATCATCAACAGATTCAGAGAATCCGGAGAAATCTCTGCACGTAAGCGGCAGATTTCGCTAAAGAGTGGGACTTCAGTCACATCACCAGCAGTCCAGAGTACCATCAAGCAAATGGACTGGCAGAGAGGGCAGTGCGAAGTGCAAAGCATCTACTCAAAATATCCAAGAGAGATGGGACAGACATGTTTTTGAATCTACTAAACATTAGAAATGTACCCTGAGATGCCATACTGGGCTCACCTGCACAACAGTTGATGTCCAGGGTAACACACATGAACATGCCTGTCAGCAAACACCTGCTAAAACAAAGCCACTGAACACCAGGATAATCCACACTCATCTGTTGAAGAAGAGAGAAGTACAGAGTGGATTCTACAACTGAGGCAGTCGACCACTCACTCCACTTCTCAACACCCAGGTGGTCCGTCTGCAAACAGAGAAAGGACATGACAAAATAGGTATCATCAAAAGGGCTGCTGCTGAACCAAGATCCTACCTTGTCGAGTCTGAAGGCAGGGAGTACCATAGGAGCCGGCAACATCTACTACCTGTGGCAGAGCCACAACCATCACAGGCACCGGAATAAAGATCCATCTCCACCACCAAATCAAGGACCTGAAAATTAAGACACCCAGAACACACCTGGTGTCTCAGTTTCTCCAATGAGTCAGTCCCCGGTACACACTGAACACTCACCCTGTCACTCCAGAGCCGCCCCCCCCCCCCATGCAGGTACCCACTGGACACTCACCCTACTGCTCCAGGTATGGCAGAGTTTTCATGCCCAACACTTAGTTTAACAGAGGGCCTTTTGATTGAGTTAAACTTGAAAAAAAAAGACTAATAAACTTTATTAAAAGCACCGACAAGTATAGGTTAACTGCCAAGATAAATATTTTGATGGCAAAATTAACCCAAAACTTCGATGCAGCCAAGAACATAATTAGGTTGCTAAGCTCACAATAACACTCTGTTTGTGAGTCAAAATGACAGAGAAATGCAAAGGACTCAAAAGGAGGATTGATGTTGGACATGGATCCAAAACAGGCTTGCTACCGTTTTTTGCTCCCCTCTTCCTGAGACCCCAAGTAAGGGTTCAAACCCAAAGAAAATGCGTATCAATAAAGATGAGAACATGATGATCTCTAACACTGACATTCTCAAAGCCATCTATGAGCTAAAGGAAGGTTTCCTCGCCTTTGAAAAGCGAATAAATAAAAACACAGCAGACATTAACGAGGTAAAAGAAGATATGAAAAGGCTCAGGTTCCAGGTAAAGGTGACTGAGGACAATGTGAAAATGCTGGATAACTGCATGAAAGAAATAAAAGAAAATTGAAGAAAGTGAACGATACAGCAGAAGATAGAGTCTCTGCCTCATCAACCTCCCGGAGAGAGAGAACGAAGATGTAAGGGAAGACGTTCTGAAGGTAATGAGCCAGATTGCACCTGATGATAAAAGCAAGCTCGGATTCTTGATTGACAAGATAAGTTGGGCGCCCCAGAGATGACAAGTCACCTCATCCCATTATTATACAGTTCAACATGCGTACTTTTAGATACAAGATTTGGAAGGACTCACGCAATGCTGATGTCATGAAGAACACAAATCTCCGCATAGCCGGGGACTTGATCCGCTCCGAGAGAGACTGCAGGAAAAAAAATTGTGGCCTCTGGTTGTGCAAGCGCGCAAGGAGGGGGTAAAACAGATGTCAAGGTCCGGTCGTCTTCATCGATGGTGTGAGATTTGCAGCATGAGAAGCCATCACCAAGTATTAAGATGTCTGGTTAGTAAAAACAAGGCAAGTGAACAGTTGAAAATTGAATATTAGTAATATGGCCTTAGAACCGGTCCCAACCCTGGATAAATGGGGAGGGTTGCATCAGGAAGGGAATCCAGCATAAAATCTTTGCCAAACCAAATATGCGGATCATAAATAAGATTTTCATACCAGATTGGTCGAGGCCCAGATTACCAACGACCGCCGTCGGTACTGTTAATCAGCAGCGTGCTGGTGGAAACTATGTATGAGAGGTTAGACACTAAGGAAGGAGAAAAGGACTTGTACCGATTGGCTAAACAGAGGGACCGAGGTGGGAAAGATGTGCAGCAGGTTAAGGTGATTAAGGATAGTGATGTAAATGTGCTGACAAGCGAGGAGAGTGTGCTGAGAAGGTGGAAGGAATACTTCAAGGGGCTGATGAATGAAGAGAATGAGAGAGAGAGAGAGAGAGAGAGAGAGAGAGAGAGAGAGAGAGAGAGAGAGAGAGAGAGAGAGAGAGAGAGAGAGAGAGAGAGAAGATTGGATGATGTGGGGATAGTGAATCAGGAAGTGCAGTGGATTAGCGAGGAGGAAGAAGTGAGGGCAGCTATGAAGCGGATGAAGGGTGGAAAGGCAGTTGGTTCTGATGACATACCTGTGGAGCATTGAGATGTTTAGGAGAGATGGCAGTGGAGTTTTTAACGAGATTGTTTAACACAATCATGGAAAGTGAGAGGATGCCTGAGGAGTGGAGAAGAAGCATACTGGTACCGATTTTCAAGAACAAGGGTGATGTGCAGAACTGCAGCAACTACAGAGGTATAAAGTTGATCAGCCACAGCATGAAGATATGTGAAAGAGTAATAGAAGCTAGGTTAAGAGGAGCGGCGATGATCAGCGAGCAGCAGTATGGTTTCATGCCACAAAAGAGCACCACAGATGTGATGTTTGCTTTGAGAATGTTGATTGAGAAGTATAGAGAAGGTCAGAAGGAGTTACATTGTATCTTTGTAGATTTAGAGAAAGCATATGACAGGGTGCCGAGAGATGAGGCATGGTATTGTATGAGGAAGTCGGGGTTGCAAAGTATGTACGCGTGGTGGAGGATATGTATGAGGAAAGTGTGACAGTGGTGAGGTGTGTGGTTGGAATGACAGATGAGTTCAAGGTGGAGGTGGGATTACATCAAGGATCGGCTCTGAGCCCTTTCTTGTTTGCAATGGTTATGGACAGGTTGATGGATGAGATCAGGCAGGAGTCTCCGTGGACTATGATGTTTGCGGATGACATTGTGATCTGTAGCAAGAGTAGGTTGCAGGTTGAGGAGAGCCTGGAGAGGTGGAGATATGCACTGGAGAGAAGAGGAATGGAAGTCAGTAGGAGCAAGACGGAATACCTATGCGTGAACGAGAGGGAGGACAGTGGAATGGTGAGGATGCAAGGAGCAGAGGTGACGAAGGCATATGAGTTTAAATACTTGGGGTCAACTGTCCCAAGTAATGGGGAGTGCAGAAGAGAGGTGAAGAAGAGAGTGCAGGCAGGGTGGAGTGGATGGAGAAGAGTGTCACGAGTGATTTACGACAGAAGGGTACCAGCAAGAGTTAAAGGGAAGGTTTACAAGATGGTTGTGAGACCAGCTATGTTATGTGGTTTGGAGACGGTGGCACTGACGAAAAGACAGGAGGTGGAGCTGGAGGTGGCAGAGTTGAAAATGCTAAGATTTTCATTGGGAGTGACGAAGAAGGACAGGGATAGGAACGATTATATTAGAGGGACCGCTCAGGTTGGACAGTTTGGAGACAAAGCAAGAGAGGCAAGAGTGAGATGGCTTGGACATGTGTGGAGGAGAGATGCTCGGTATATTGGGAGAAGGATGCTGAATATGGAGCTGCCAAGGAAGAGGAAAATAGGAAGGCCAAAGAGGAGGTTTATGGCTGTGAGGAGGGAAGACATGCAGGTAGCTGGTATGACAGAGGAAGCTGCAGAAGACAGCAAGAAATGGAAACGGATGACCGGCTGTAGCGACCCCTAACGGGAACAGCCGAAAGTAGTAGTAGTAGTAGTAGTAATATGGCCTTCGAATAATAATTCAACTTTTTTCCTTCATACGCTCAATGTTCAGAGCATTTCTAATTTCTACGAAAAGGTTAAGAGTTATTAATAGCTCTTATCTTCAATTGAATTTTTTCCTATCTGTAGGCGTCAGTCTTCTTTTTAAAAAAACTTTCTGTTTTTTTATGGCAACCACTAATTTCATTAACCTCAAAAGTAGTTTCTCTTAATGTCAAAGGCATACGGAATATTATTAAAAGGAAGGCTGTTTTTCTGTTTTGTAGACACTCAAATGCAGATTAAATTTTTCTCCAGGAGACTCACTCAAGTGATGATGATGATAAATTTTGGAGAAGTCAATGGGGAGATCAGATTTATTTAAGTCATGCCTCCAGTCACTCAGCCGGTGTGCTATTCTGTTCAATTAATTTAAAGGAGATGTAATAGAATCTCACCTGTCTAAAGAGGGCAGATGGATTATCGTGGTTCTCAAAGTAAATAATGTGGTTCTGGTGGTGAATAATATTTATGGTCATAATAACAATGCCTTAGCAAAAAACATGTTTACACAACTAACAGTAGAATTAAAAAAGATGAAGGAGAAATATAAAAATGCTCATTTATTGGCGGTGACCTAGATGATGCAGCTGATGACCAAATGGATAGATTACTAGCAAGAATATCCTCCAACTCAAGTTTTAAAGTATTTGCTCTGGAAAAAAAAAGGAATTTTAAGAGAAATAATATTACATCTTTAAACATAGATAACTGACTATAAGTTCCAATCCTTTTGATGTAGTGAATCACACCTTTCAATTCTATTCTGAGCTATATAGTTCCAAGTACAATCAAACAGAATGTGAGAAATTTATTAAAAACGTTAGAGAATTTACTCCACAAATATCAAATGAATTTAAATTAGATTGTGGTAAACCTATTTTGAAATCTGAAATAATTGAAGCTGTTAACAAAATGAAAAAATGAAAATCTCCAGGAATGGATGGTCTTCCCGTTGAATTCTATATGTGCTTTTGGAGTGTAATTGAAACTCCGCTCTTCAATATGCTGAATATGTAGACTCAGAAGCTCTACTTCTATTTCTGGACTTTTACAAGGCATTTGACACAATGGAGCATCAATTCCTATTTAGAGCACTTCAAACTTTTGGATTTGGTAAAACATTTGTCTCCACTGTTAGAACGCTCTATAAAGATGTCAGTAGATGTGTCATGCTATTTCCAAACACTACGAAAAGATATTCGGTTCACAGATCTGTCCACCAAGGTTGCCCCAGTTCTCCTTTTTTATTTCTTACAGTGGTGGAATTGCTCTCAATACATATTCTACACTGTCATCATTTTCAAGTTTAAGGATTTTTGAGAGAGATCAGAATAACTTAGTTAGCTGATGACACGGTCCTTTAAAACAAAAAACAAAAAAAACAAATATCAAATTGAGAAAGCAGTCAATGAGATACATTCCTTCTCTCTGGCATCAGGCTTAAAACTCAACATCAAAATGTGAAATCTTAAGTCTGTATAATTCTGAGAAAACTTTGATATATGACATACCAGTTAAATAAAGTATTAAATACCTTGGAATTCATATTTCTAAAAATCTCGATGAATGACAGGACAATAACTTGTCTCCCTTTAATCTCCCTTTTTAGGTAAGGGAGATTTTAGCAGGCCGAGAGGTGAAGGTGGCATGGAGATATTGGACTTTATGGATGTGAACTATACCTTCAAAGTAAAATGGATTAAAGAATATTTGAAAGTTCCAGAATCCTTTTGGTACTTCATATTGCAGAATATTTTGGAAAAAATGGGAGGACTACAATTTGTATTACAATGTAATTATAATGAAACCAAGTTACCACAAAAGTTACCTAAATTTAATCAACAGGCTCTTATGGCAGAAAAATTATGTTTTAACCCCAACTTCTCTCCTCACAAAACTATTATCTGGAACAATGAATACATAATCAGAAAGAATAAATCGCTGTATCTGCAACATTGGGTTGGTAGGAATATAATTTTTCTTGCAGACCTACAAAATGACGACGCTCAACTTCTCAGACATGAGGAATTTCTCAGATCTAAATCTTTCCCTGTCACTTATAAAGAATATCACACGGTCATAAATGCTATTCCTTGTGGAACCCTTCAGCTGATGAAATGCCATGCTGAGAGGCAAGAGCCACAGGAATTGGAACCTACTTTCGTTGTTGGCGGAGTAGATATCAAAAGCCACAAATGTACTCATAAACATATTCGGAACCATTTCTTCAGCAAAAGGAAAATTAGTCCACGAGGGAAATTTGTGTGCAACTCCCATTTTTCTAATATTCATTGGGAAATGGTATGGCTCCTCCCATATAAATTTGTTATCCCCAGCAAATTGAAAAAAGTGCATTACAAAATTGCACACAATATTTATCCCACCAAACAAAATAATCTCAAGATTTGTGGATATCGATATCAGTCGGATATTCTGTAAAAATGAAGAAGAAACTATTAACCATCTATTTTATGAATGCCAGTACACAGTAGGATTGTGGGAAAAAAAATGAAGGATTATTTTGTCATCAAACCAATTATTCAATTAAGCTGGAAGCCAAGGATGTAGTACTATATTATGAAAACAAAAACCAGAAAGCTCAGCAGCTGTCAACTTAGTACTTCTACTGGGGAAATACCATATCCATAAAGCAAAGTTCTTGGGGTCGCGCCCATCATTTGAGCCTTTCAGGATGGAGTTCAGAAAGCATTTTGAGTCTATCCAACTTAAAAATAATAAGAAATGTATTTATACGGTTAGTATGCAAAGATAATTTTTTGAAGAAACTTGACTTTAATGCCTACCTCTGTCTGATTATTTTTCTTGTTATGTTACATTTACCCTGTCTTGATAACTTATTGGTTGTAATGTCGTACTGAGGATGGAGTCGTGCTCTGTTATATTATCTTTTCTTTATAATGATGCCTTAATATGTTCTGTTTTTGTCTGAATGTTTGTTGAACTAAAAAGAACTAAAAAGAACTAAAAAAAAAGGTGTGTCATGTTGAAAACTGGCGTGCACCACTGTGTTGCCGGAATAAATGTTCATTAACAAGACGTCCGACTTGAGTCGTTCTACACGACCACAGTCCGAAATTGTAAATTATCATACTTTAGATGATTACAGCAGGAGATGGATGACAAGGCTTGGTGTGGGTGCTGAGTGGAGAATCTTGTTTGAATTTGAGCTGAATTCTCTTCCTCCCGATCCTCACATCTTTTTGTGACAAACTTAAGCAAACTGCTTTGTTTAGCCATGATTTTTATCTTAACCTACATTACTAGCAGCTAGCACACGGAAAGTAGGCTTCTGTTCCTCTGTGCAATGTGCGGGTTGTACACTGAGTGAAAGAGAAGGGGCTGCTTGCAATCTGCCATTTGCAAAATGCACTGCCACTCAAAAAAATCTTACCTATCATCATATGATAAATAAGAAGCAAGGGGGGTGTCCAGGTAGCGTAGCAGTCTATTCCATCGCCTACTATCATGCGGATCGCCAGATCGAATTCCCTTGTTACCTCCAGCTTGGTCGGGCATCCTCTACATATACAATTGGCCGTGTCTGCGGGTGGGGAGCCAGATGTGGGTATGTGTCCTGGTTGCTGCACTAGTGCCTCCTCTCATCGGTCGGGGCACCTGTTTGTGGGGAATGGGGAACTGGGGGGAATAGCGTGGCTCTCTCACATGCTATGTCCCCATGGTGAAACTCCTCACTGTCAGGTGAAAAGAAGCGGCTGGCAGCTCCACATGGATTGGAGGAAGCACGTGGTAGTCTGCAGCCCTCCCCGGATCGGCAGAGGGGGTGGAGCAGCGACTGGGACGGCTCGGAAGAGTAGGTTAATTGGCTGGATACAATAGGGGAGAAAAAGGGGGGCAAAAAGAAGCAAGAAACAAAAAGTGTTTTATTTTTATTGGTCACATAGTCAGATATTTTAAACAGTATTCATTGACTGCTATTCACCGGAAGATCCAGCAAAAAAAGGAAGCCTTCTGATTGGGTGGGCTCAGGCCCACCTAGGCCCTCCCACAGCTACGCAGCAGCTCTACTGTCGCTTTAACTGTAACTGGTTTGAAAGTATTCCATGGTTAGAATATTCCATAGCTAGAGATGCTGCTTTTTGATTTTCATGAATGATGTTTACTAAACACATGGAGCATGACACTTGTAAATACTGGCCTAACAAATTGGAAAGAAGCTCGGGATCTCTTTAGAGAGCATGAAAAAAATACCTGCCTATAAAGCAAGCATGTTTTCCTGGCACAGCTTTAAAGCAGTTCTGCTTATGGTAGTGTTGTTGAACAGTTACACTCGGCAAATGAAGCAGAACTCAAGAGAGAGAGAGCGGAGCAGTATTGAGGCTGCCACACAATTCTTTGCTAAACAAAACCTTCCATTCCATGGCCACGGTGAGGGAATCTCCAGCCACAATCAGGGAAACTTTGAGTGTATGAAACTCCTAAAAATGTTTGATCCATTTCTGCAGTCATACTCGGCCCCATCACACGGTCCATATTGATCACCTAAGTCTCAAAATGAGATAAGAGTGCTGTGCTCAAGAGGTAACGGCAACTATTGTCGGTGAATTAAAAGATGCAGGAATGTGTTCAATTATGGCAGATAAAGCCAGAGATGGAAACACTGAGCAGTTGGCTATATGTGGCTGTTATGTGACTGAAGGTAGAGTAAAGGCATGTTTTCTGACCATGACAGAACTGAAAGAATTTCATGCAGAATGCATAACTTCTGCAATGGAAGAACAGCTGGCTCATAATGACATTGAACACCTTAAATGTGTTGCACAGGCTTATGATGGTGCAGCAGTAATGAGTGGGGCAGTTGGAGGTGTCCAAGCCAGATTTAAAATAAATCACTCTTGAGCACAGCACTCAAATTATCTCATTTTGAGATGAAGGTGATAAATATATACAGTGTGAAGGGGCTGACTATGACTGCAGAAATGGATCAAACTATTTTAGGAGTTTCATACACTCAAGAATGATTGTGGCTGGATATTGCTTACTACTGTGTCACACCTGTCTAGCGGTTCTGGAAGCCAGGGATTTATTTGACCTGTGTACTCATTTTTATGTCTTTCACTTGTAAACCATCGCAAATTTAAAGACGTTCAAAATCAGCTGGGGTTACAGCCATTGGAACTTGACCCGCTGGTCATGCCAGCTGCGGTCTGTAAATGCCATCTTAGAGAATCTCACCGCAGTCTCTCGGTGCCTCTCCAGCATCAGTAACTCCATGGCAGTAAGACTCCATGTCAAATGTAGATTCTCCACAGTACACCTGTTGATGATGTTTAAGATTTTTCTGTCTGTAACCGAGAACCTGCACCAATTTCTGCAGAGTGAAACGGTAGACCTTGCTAAAGCTGCAGAGTACAAAGGAGCTCTGTGTGACTGACACTAAAAAAAAATGTTAAAAAAAATAATGCACACAGATGAGAAGGCTGCTAAGGTGTATGATACAGCAAGGACTGTTTGTGTAGCAAATCAGATCCCAGAGCCATGTGCTGCTACCAGGTAAAGGCAGAAGCAGAAACGCATGGAGGGTTATGTAGTGGACTCTAGTTGCGGAGCAGTGAGTGACCTCGATGATGCAGAGCAGCTGAAAAGAAACCTGTTTCTACCTTTGCCTTGACAGGATGGTTGCCGAGATGGATCAACATTTTTCATCTCTTAACAGCCAAATCCTAAGAGGTTTTCAGACCTGTAATCCTGGATCCGACAGCTTTCTCTGTGAGGCGCACCTCAGAGGTCAGGCAGATACTTACAATGTTGGTGTAAAAGCTGAGGAGGTTTTAGTGGCCAAAACTATCTGGCCTACAACAAGGAGAGCCTTCCAATTAAACATATACTATGTGTTTTCCACTTGCTGGATAAAGTCATTTTCCCAACCTTGAAACAGGTCATTCAGATCTCTCTGATAATCCCAGTTAACAGCTGCAGTTGTGAACGGTCATTCAGTGTGCTGAGACAGGCTCCACACTTGGCTGAGGTGCACAGTGGGACAAGAAAGGCTTCACCGGGTGGCGTGGCGGTCTATTCCGTTGCTTACCAACACGAGGATTGCCGGTTAGAATCCCCGTATTACCTCCGGCTTGGTCGGACGTCCCTACAGACACAATTGGCCGTGTCTGTGGGTGGGAAGCCGGATGTGGGTATGTGTCCTGGTCATTCAGTAGCTCCTCCTCTGGTTGGTCGGGGGCGCCTGTTCGGGGGAGAGGGGGGAACTGGGGGGAATAGCGTGATCCTCCCACGCTCTATGTCCCACTGGTGAAACTCCTCACTGTCAGGTGAAAAGAAGTGGCTGGTGACTCCACATGTGTCAGAGGAGGCACGTGGTAGTCTGCAGCCCTCCCAGGATCGGCAGAGGGGGTGGAGCAGTGACCAGGACGGCTCGGAAGAGAGGGGTAATTGGCCAAGTACAACTGGGAGAAAAAAAAGGGGGGGGGGATAATCAAGAAAAAAAAGAAAGAAAGGCTTCACCATCTTGCTGTCTTATCGGTTGAGAAGGAAGAACTTTGTAAGTTGAGTCACAGTCAAGTGATTGACCACTTTGCCAAGAGGAAAAATAAGCGTTACAGTTTGAGCCCACTCAGTGTGGACTTTGTGTTGGACATGAGAGGCACTCATGTCCAACTCATGGGGAATACGTTGTTTCATTTTAGTATATATATTTATATGTTTTCGCTATTGTAAATGTGCCAGTAAATGCAAGTCAAGAAATGATTGTGTGTCGGAAATGTTCTTTGCTCTGAAATTGTTTTGATTTATTAATATTGTGAAATGCAGTAGAATGCAGATGCGCAGTACTTTAGTGTCTTGAGTGGGGTTTTGTTATTATTTGCATGATTTTTATGCCTAAAAACATTTTCAGAATGTTCATAATGTATGTTGAAACAAATATTTTCATAGAGATTGATATCGCTACTTTTTTCCTTTTTTCTAAAAAAAATGTCCCCCCCTTTTCTCCCCAATTTTATCCAGCCAATTACCCCACTCTTCCGAGCCGTCCTGGTCACTGCTCTACCCCCTCTGCCGATCCGGAGAGGGCTGCAGACTACCACATGCCTCCTCCGACTCATGTGGAGTCACCAGCCACTTCTTTTCACCTGGCAGTGAGGGGTTTCACCAGGGGGACGTAGCGTGTGGGAGGATCATGTTATTCCCCGCAGTCAGCGCCGTGTATAGCGAGAGTCTGGCCAACTGGCTACATGGGCGCCATATTGCCTACCAACTGGTAGGCAGCCCCATGCGCGCGCTATTCAAAATTGCGCTCACGTCATGATCTCTCAGGCTGCACTTTCAAAGAAATAAGGGAAAACAGGCAACTGAAAAAAAAACTATTTCTAGACTTTGACCCCAATTTAGAGGAAACAAGAATTTATTAGATTAAGAATTTAGACAACATATTGAAGCTATTGAGAAAGGGGTTTGGCCTTTTAAGGCCACACCACTGTGTAAATAATTTTGAGAGGCACTTGATGTATTTTACATCATTCAGTACCAGTACCTAGGGTCCCGGAAATTATGGATTTTCCATCATTTCAATCCCAGTTTCAGAGAACCAGGATTTTTTTTAACATTGCATACCAGTAGTCAGAGTAGGTGGTTTAATGCCAGATCAGGGGCAGAGGCTATGGTAATAACGTGTTTCACTTTTTCAGTCCATGATGAAGGTGATGAGATCAGGAAGAAACCCACCAGCGGTCATAAAACAGTCGCAGGCACTGAGCAGGGGCCTCTGCTGCATACATGTAGATTTCACCCCAAAGAATTTACTCCAGAGACTTTAGTTTTTATCCACTACACTACTGGTGTGGTGGGTAAATTGGTGATCAGTACCAGTATTACATATTTTGCAACGTTCAGTAGGCTACAAGTGAATGATAATGAGCAGTAATATCAGGGACACCTGAGAAATATTAGGCCTACCTGTTTTGAGGTTTAGCCAGTGCGGCGTCAGTTCTGTATCGAGGCTGTTGTCTACTTTATCTCAACACACTGCCTCGGCTCAGGCTCAGGCCTGTCACTCAATCCATCCCATATGACAATCTGACACTGTTTACATTTGCCTGATTTCTGTCAACATGGCTTGGATGTGCTATGCAATTGATTTCCACACATCAATACCTTACAGACTCCAGGGTTGCTCTAGGGAAGTTAGTTTATCGAAAAATCGTAAACACTGAAAATGAACTCACCGAGCACAAGTAGGAATAAACTGAGGGGGGCCAGCCCAGCCTGCGAATCTTCACGGTCCAAACTGCCCTCATTAGTGCATCCTGTGGAAATCGATGCATCATACGGCCTTGTCCCGGCCGAACGGAACAGCCCCAAGCCGCACAACACACCATTTCTGCTTCAACTGCTACAAATCGGCGAGAAATGGGCTGAAAACGCAAGAAAAGCCATTGAAACGTCATGACGACAGAGCCACACGTTGGTAGGCAACATGGCGCCTCCACCAAGCACATGACAGGCTCTCAGCCAATCACAGCACGTGTTGCAAAGATCGAGGGATGGTCAGACTCTCTCTATACGTGGCGCTGCCGCCAGTTCCCCCTCCCCCCCCGAACAGGTGCCCCGACCCACCAGAGGAGGCGCTAGTGCAGTGACCAGGGCACATTCCCACTTCCGGCTTCCCAGACACAGCCAATTGTGTCCAAGCCAGAGGTAACACAGTGATTTGAACTGGCGAGCCCCATGTTGGTAGGCAGTAGACTAGACCGCTACGCTACTCGGACGGTCGATATCTCTACATTTTTACCTCTCTCAGTAATAGCGGTTTCAGTTTCAGCTTCAGCAGCAGCAGCAGTATGGCAGTGGCTAATAAGCAAGAGAGGACTCTGGTTTTTGACCTGCCAGGGTTGAGTTGAGCTCAATTTGAGAACTGCAACCTCTGAATATAGCCCCCCCTCCATTGTTTTTCCCATTGCTGAATCTGCTGGCTTACTCCCCCCTCTTTACCTCTGAACGGTCTCCAAATGTCTGTGTCATGACTTTGTCTCTCTCTCTTATCTCTATCTGTCATGCTTTGTTTTTGATCAGCGCTCCTTTCTTTCCACTCTGCTTCTCCTCCTTTCAACCTCATTTCCCCCCCCCCACGGTTTTTTGATTGTGTACCAAGACTGGTGCATATGTGAGTATATTGTGAGCGTTGTGTGCCCGCATGCAAGTGCTGGGATGCACGAGTGTGCGCGCAGGCATTCAAGAAAAAATAAAATTGTGCGATTTGAGTAATGGGGGGGGGGGCGGCTGTGCCCCAGAAACGCCCCTGGACGCAGATCTTCTTTTTGCAGGTTTTCTCTTGATCATTTGTCACCATTTCAAAAAATAAACGCAGGATCTGTCATCGGCGGTACTGTTGAGACCTGTGCTGCATGGCGTCAATTCCCCCCATTATAATCCCGTCTAATCAAATCCTTTTATCATCCGTCATCGGTAAGAGCACTTCCTTTTCTCTGCAAGCACATGCACGCATGCACTACAGTGGAGAAGCACACTCTGACTCACACAGACGCACACTCGGGCATCCCAACACTTGCATGCGGGCACACAACGCTCAGAGTAATATACTCACATATACACCACCAGTCTTGGTGCACAATCAAAAAACCATGGGGGGAAAATGAGGTTGAAAGGAGGAGAAGCAGAGTGGAAAGAAAGGAGCGCCGATCAAAAACAAAGCATGACAGATGGAGATGAGAGAGAGAGAGAGAGAGAGAGAGAGAGAGAGAGAGAGAGAGAGAGAGAGAGAGAGAGAGAGAGAGAGAGAGAGAGAGAGAGAGAGAGAGAGAGAGAGAGAGAGAGAGAGAGAGAGAGAGAGAGAGAGACAAAGTCATGACACAGACATTTGGAGACCGTTCAGAGGTAAAGAGGGGGGAGTAAGCCAGCAGATTCAGCAATGGGAAAAACAATGGGGGGGGGGGCTATATTCAGAGGTTGCAGTTCTCAAATTGAGCTCAACTCAACCCTGGCAGGTCAAAAACCAGAGTCCTGGTAAGCAAGGGATGGTGGAGGAGAGGGGCAGCCAACTATCCGAGACATCAGAGGCTTTTACCCGGGCGTTCAGTGCCACCCTTAGTAGTCCCCGCTTGTGCCCCTCTGTTTTCAGAGACCAATTAAAACCTTTCCTCTACAAATTATTTCAAAATTGCAATTGGTAATTTTCAATCTTATCTGTGACACAGAGTTGAAAATCACGCTCACTGCCAGTCTTGAAAATGACACCATCGGCAAGCCCGGAGAGTCTGGTGGTTCCGTTCGATTCATTCACATGGAGCCCCGGTTCTTTGCAAAGATACCGAGCCTGATCGCTCATCTCCTGGACCAAAAAAAAAAAAAAAATCCCAGACTTCAGGACTGAAGGCAGTGATCTGCTGCATCGTCAGCCCTTTACCAAGTCGGGGGTCCTTAAAGAAGGCGGGAATATGTCCGCTCCCCCACAGCATGCCACAAGTCCTATCTATCCATGGCCATGCTGATTTAGTGACGACATACACAAGGGACACGTCGACATATTTCTTTTATTCACATCCAAACTTCGGAATCAGACCTTTGTAGTAATAATAATACTACTAATAATAACAACAATAATAACATTTATAGAGCGCTTTTCTAGACACCCAAGGTGCTTCACAGTGAAGGGGGAAACCCACCACACGCAACACCAATGTGTAGCACCCAGCTGGGTGACGCACGACAGCCATTTTGCACCAGAACGCTCACAACACTTCAGCTTGAGGTGGGGAGGGAGGAATCATTGAGCCAGTTAAACAGGGGGATGATTAGGTGGCCAGATGGAGAGAGCCAGGCTGGGAATTTTGCCAGGACACCGGGGATCCCCCCTACTCTTTGCGATAAGTGCCATGGGATTTTTAATGACCACAGTGAGTCAGGACCTCGGTTTAACGTCTCATCTGAAGGACGTCGTCTCCTACAGCGTAGTGTCCCCGGCACCGCACTGGGGCACTAGGGTTTGATATTTGTTGTGTTTATTAGGGCCAGAGGGAAGACTGCCCCCTACTGGCCCACCAACACCACTTCCGGCAGCGACTCAGTTTTCCCGGGAGGTCTCCCGTCCAAGTATTAGCCATGCCCATACCTGCTTAGCTTCCGCCATTTGGCAGAGGCGGGGTACGCGTTGGTATGGCTGCCGGCAAAAGATTACGTTAGCGTGACGTCAAATAGCATCTAGTGAAACACTGGAAAGTTCCGGTTCATGAGACACTGAAAGAAACCACACTGCAAATACTGGATTGCATCCACTCCTTTAAAACAGTTACTGGACACCGATGGTCCTCAAGAAGTCAGGGGAGGTTGTTTGTATCGATTACAGATTTTAATGTAAACAATAAGCACTGCAAAAATAAAAATCAGGATTCTACTTGCAAAAACGCTCTTCTCCAGAGGGCGCAAGAAGAAACAATCATATGATATTGTAACGTGCATGGATAAGTCGACACGTTGGTCCTTGATTAACGGGTCGGACCCTTTAGTCGACTGGTTAACGTTGTCGCTTGCGGTGTGGGACCCACGGGTTCGCGTCCCGACCGTGGCGGTTCCCGGACTGTCCCCCCCAAATTCGCTGAAATATGCTTTATGGAGCACAACTCTAAACAACAGCCGATTTGTCGAGCATCATCCCGATTTCTTAACTTAGCTGAGGCAATACGAATATTTATGAACCCTCGCACGGAATTAAGTGACTTCCAAAGAAGTGTTTTCCACGTTCCAGGAATTGCTCTGAAAAGCTTTAATGTCCAAAATGATAGACTTGTGGCAACAACTACAGACTTGAAGAGACTTGAAGGAGGTTGAGAAAATCAAATCGAATCACGGACGTTTACACAAGGAAGGAGGATAACTTAACTAATGGTTCATGAACTAGATTTGGGATCATTTAGATCAAGACTACTCAGTAGCTCTCATTCAGCAGTGCAAAAGCACGGGAGGAGAATAATACACACTAACGAGGACTCACTGTCATGCAACAGTACAATTAATCATAGCTGAAATTACATATATAGTATCTTACATCACTCCCTTTAGCTAACAAAACAGCAGCTCCATACCGCACTTGTATCGCACTGTAGATTAGTTGTCATGGCACACACACACACACACACACACACACACACACACACACA
>NC_079215.1:48911342-48998842 GCF_029633865.1 Lampris incognitus | reverse complement strand
TTGAAACCAATGATTGTTCTTGGGCAGGTATGAGCGCAGCATTACCAGATGCAAAAGTCGCGTAATGAGTCAAAATATTCAGTGTCAAATGTGCAGTGAGATATGATAACAGGACTCATTAACCTCTTGTATGATCACTCATTAACCTCTTGTTTGATCACTCATTAACCTCTTGTTTGATCACTCAGCAGCTCGTATTTTTGTTCTTACCGAGTCTGAGGGTTAACATCACGTGACCAGCGCAAGTTTTATAGTTCCCATGGTAACTCCGCTTTTATGGAGTGAAGTGTCACACACACACACACACACACACACACACACACACACACACACACACACACACACACACACACACACACACACACACAAGTCTATTAGGTGAAGTAAGTATCACTTAAGATTAATAGCAACATTGACATGAAAAGTGAATTAATAACTCCTGTGACACCGCCTACCCAGAAAGGTTCCCACAAGCTCTCCAACACCACTCTGTTGTAATAATGCTGTTCAGTGCTGTCTCAGGGGGGAAATACAGCCCATTCCCAGGAAGCTGGACAGAAGAATTAGCCATTCTATTTAAATCTTTAAAAAAAAAACGCGCCAAAGATATCAACTTGGTTTGGTACTTTCATAATTAATCCACGACAAAACCTGAAGTTCTGCGATTAAAAGCCACATCTAATAGCAAAGTAAATTCGATGCTTTGCCACAGTGGTACCCCCCCCCTCATATTTGTATACTTGTATTATCACTGGAACCCATTGCACAGTTCCACACCTATCACGTTTTAATCGTGTACCCACGGGTTACTCCAAAAAATGCAAAGGCCTCTTTTGAAGGGGAAAATCTGATCTTGAAACGAGTGCATTTATCCAGACGTAAAAGCTCTTCTAGCCGAGGTATCCGTCACGCCACCTGATTGCTGTAGGGAGATAGAAAATGCTGCAGCAGGTTAAAGGGACCACACTAATGTCTCTGACAGCCCTTCCAAGGGACGGCTATATTAGCTGCCCCATCACTTTAACATGATGCACTACAGGTGTTCAGCTTTCCTCACCACATCTGCCCTGTTGGTGATGCTTTCAGACGGTGAAGCTTTTAGATGGGGTTCATTAGAGTAGATTATTAGCCACACTACCAAGGCCGGTGGAATTTGTTTTTGGTACACAAACTCAGCAGCACAATCCATACATGGACAACAGCAGACACGCCACATATTAGCATGAACAATACAGTTACACAATAACAGAAATAAACACATCGCGCATAATAATTAGGTGAATGGTGGTATTTATGCCAATGGTGTGTGAGGAGGGGCTATAGGGGGGAATTCAGAGTCCTTATGGCTAGGGGGAAAAAACTGTTTGTGAAGCGGTTAGTCCTAGCGGACAGTGACCTGTAGCGCCTCCCTGAGGGAAGGAGCTGGAAGAGGTGATGAGCAGGATGTGAGGGGTCGGAGGTGATCTTCTTTGCTCGCTTTACAGTCTGGTGAGTATGTAGAGATTCAACTGAGGGGAGTGGGTTGCCTATGATTTTGGATGCCTTGTTGACAATCCGCTGCAGTTTTTCCGTGTTTGACTGTCCGTGCTGCCATACCATATACTGTAATAGAAGATGTTATGATGGACTCGATAATGGCCGAGTGAAACAAAATGAGCAGTTGATGTTTGATCCGTTATTTTGTAAGCTGCCTAAGAAAATAAAGTCGTTGTTGAGCTTTTGCAATGATGTGTTCTGCAATGATGTGGCTCTGTATAGGTCCATAGGGTTAGTGGTTGTTTCAGGAAGGGTATCCGACGTAACATTTTGCCAAATCAGTATGTGGATTGACAAGACCATACCGGATCAGTCGAGGTGCCATACCGAATTGGCTGAGGCTCCCCAGATAGCAGACATATTTGGGCCTAATCTGTGGCACTTTTGGTGCTTACGGCTCAGTCATGGCAATGACAACTGTTGTGTGGCCCAGACATGGCCCAAATGTCATAAGCCAGGCCTGACTTGGGTTACGGCAAGTGTTGTGTGGGTCAGACATGGCCCAAATGTAATGAACCGGGCTTGACTTGGGTTACAGCACATATTATGTGGGCCAGATGTGGCCCAAATTTAATGAGCTAGGCTTGACTTTAGTTAAGGCACATGCTGTGTAGGCCAGAAGAGGCCCAAAAGGTGGACCTGTGGCTGAGTTGAGGCAGCCACACTCACCCCGAGTCAACGCTATCAATCAAGGCCAAAATGTGGACTGTGAGATAACTGCAGATGTGGGCCATATTTGGGCCAAAGATTCTTTGCTATCTGGACCAGGTTAACAACAGCTGCCATTGGTGTTGTGCCCCCACAGGGTACCAATGAAAACTGTACGATCTGCTGTGGCGACCCCTGAGAAACAGGGAACAAGCTGAAAGAAGAAGAAAAAGAAGTTAGATGTGGCTCTCTGGTCTTGAAGCATTATTAATATCATCATAATCATAATCATCATCATTGGTCACTCAGGGTTGAGTATGACTGTCCTCCTTCTAGGTCCTTGCAGGAGGACGCCTGCACGTGACAGCTTTTTATGTGGCATGGCTGATACACCTGCAGCCACCACACGGTCCTTGGCAGGGGGTGACCAGAGTCCAGTGGCATGGAGAACCAAGACGATTGGAGTCCACCCTCTGTTGCAACCTCCATCCGCCTTCACTTCTGTTGTCTTTGGCTACTTCCGCTGTTGAGGTCTTTGTTGAATCGCGCTTCATCTGGAACCTCCCCCTTGAACCTATCTGCCTTGGGTGACCCTACCAGGAGCCAAGCTCTGGACGGCACAGCTCTTGGGATCATCGGTACACACAAGCTTCTCCAATACGACAAGGTGGCGATCCAGAAGAAGATTGTTAATGCACCGAGGAAACATCACATGTTAGGGCAGGAAAGAAGCAAAAAATGGTGTAAAAGTCAAGGACAAAACGGGGATGATAACATGCCGTGTAAAAGATGCGTGTGTGTATTGTCTGCTTACAGTTTACTCTGAAAATAGACCAAACAGTACACACAGGGCTGAGCAAACAGAATGTAGCCTTTGCATTTCCCCCCTGCACGCGCACACACACACACACACACACACACACACGGAAAGGGAGAAGAGAAGGAGAATGAAATGAGTGTGTGCTTCCACCGTTTGGCTGTGCATGTAAAGACTCTCTTGTCTTGGGGAATCAGAAGTAGGCCGACTCGGTGGATGTGCTGATTTCATATGCTATTACTGTGGATCATAGCCAAGGACATTCTCTCCTTGTATCGGCATGGCAGGGAATTTGAGCCGTAAAAGAAGCGATCAGATTTTTTAGCTGAACGGGTTTACATAGAAGATAAAACACGGGTCTGGCTCAGCTCTGCTTTGTGCAGTTCAAAGATTGACCATCTCTCTTGACAGTTTTCTTTTTCTTTTTTCTTTTTTTTACTCCAGAGTTGCCAGAGATACATTACATATCCTAGATTATGGGTATGAATTCAAAAAGCAATTACCAGCACAAGAAAATGAGGCCTGGAGTAATTATATTGTTGTATATATGAAACATGAAAAAGCTACAATGAAATATACATGAGCAGCGGTTTGGCCCGCTGTGGAGCTAAGGAGCAGTTGGGCATGTACATGTGACTTTGGCCCACTTATACGGTCACATTTCTTTTTTCTTTTTTTTCTTCTGATTCTTGTTTCTTATGAAGGGCAATGTGTGGTATCTCTTCTCTCTCCACCACCAGACAGTGTGAAAGACACAACAGGAAGCTTGGGGTGTGTTATGTCATGGCCAAAAGAGGGCTGGCCTCGCATTACAACTGGCTCAGGTAGCCAACCACCGTGCAGACCCACGCTACCTTGTAGTCTGGATGGTTTACGTGTTCGGAGGGGAGGACGACGGACGGACTTTCTTGTGTGTATTTGGGTTTTCTTTTCTTTTCTTCTTCTACTACTTTCACGGTGGTTGCTTTGAAATGAACTCATAGACACGCGCGCGCACACATACAAACAAACAAACCGCAGGTTTTAACGACGACGCGCCCGAGCTCATGTGACCAAGTTTGACATCTTGAGTTTCGCCGCAGGTGTTTTGTCAGGCTGTGCGGACGGAGGACCTCCAGCGCGCGGCCACACAACTGGACCTCACCGCGACTCACGCCGCGTCCAGTTGTCCGGTGCGGTTCGAACCCCATTTTACTGGATTTAACTATATCAAAGCGGAGAGAAAGGTAAGTCTCTGATAACCCCCACCCCAAACTGCTTTCTAGTCTGTGTGATCAGGGCTGTGCTCTTCTTCTTCTTCTTCTTCTTCTTCTTCAAAAACGAGAGCTGCATTGTATGCTGTCTACCCCCTGTCCTCGGGTAGACTCCTTTTGAAAGTGGGCCAACTGGTGGAAATGATCTCCGCTCGATCGATCGACAGCCGTTGAGTTCCGCGAAACGCCACAAACTGACGGTTTCCATGTTACTGGGCGTTATTAGACACCATACGAGGACAAACGGGACTCCCCATGTGCCCTTTACACGCGAACTGCCGAGGTCGACGCTGCCGAAACTCGCACCGCGTGTATCGCGACATCAGATGTGACACAGGACGGTCGCTGACGTCTGTTAATACTTTGTATGGCTGCTGCTTGTGCAACTTACCTAAACTCTATCAACACACAAACGCGCGCGCGCGCGCGTTAATTATAGATACACGCGCATGTGCGCTAACAGTGTTACAGCGTGCACAACCTGTTGAGTGTTTGAAACTGCCAGTGAGTTCAGGTCGCTGTTAGTTATGAGCGGGGCTGCCAACTTTCTGCTACACACACACACACACACACACACACACACACACACACACACACACACACACACACACACACACAGTCAGACTCCACAGCCTACAATCCAGCATGTGGGAGTCTATGGGCAGAAAAGCCAGCAGGGAGCCTGGAGCCTGGAGCGGTGGGGCCACGCAGTGCCCAGGGGTGTTAGGTAGGCCCTATGTAATTGTATCTCTAGTTAATTACGACCATTAGGAAATACCTCGTTTTAAATACGTCTTGGTATGCTAATAAGAGCACTTGAGTCTCGAAGGTTTCAAGAGTAATCTGGGATGGCCATTTGGGCTGCATGACCACCCCTAAACGTCCCAAGGGGATCATGTGTGTTGTCAGATCATCACTTTCCAACTGAGATAGTTCAGAATTCATCCCCATGTATTGACACATATCCCGAGCCGTGCCAGTCTGAAGGCATGCCGGCTGTGCCATAGAAGCAGCACTTTATTTTCTAGGCATCCAATAGGCACATATATACACATGGGCCAAACATGAATCCATCTTATAGGAAAGTGCAGATCTTGGGTGAAAGGCCAGCTCATGTGCACGTAAACTCCAATCCTATGGTGTAAAAAGCTAGATCATCTCAAGGAGCCGTGCATTTGTGCTGTGACTCGCATAAGCAGGGCCAAGGAAGGAATCAGATTTTTGTGGTCACCGTGGGCTTCAAATTACTTCTGCGTGAGCTGCAAATCAAACTCCCCATGTGTAAGCATGTGTGCTGCACTTTATGGTTGTCTTTGACATAGTTTTAGACACAAACCACAGCAGATATTTCAGCTTCTTCGCCTGCCTTGCGTTGGGGCATATCCGTCCTTCAATTAGCGGTTTTGTTTGAAAAGTTTTTTTTTATCTCTAGCACCTTCCACAGATAGATGCTGGGAGAAATGTGCCAGTCACTTGAAAATCAGCTTGAGTTTCTACATGAGTCTGCAATAATCTGTCAGAACACGCTAAGGGGAGGGGGAGGGGGGAGTAAGAGTGGGGGAGATAGCTGTTAAAAGACAGATAAAAGGGCATGAGAAACTGTGTGGTCGTTGGCACCACCAATCAGCAGAGGTTACATTGGTTTTTTTAATTTAAATTACGCCAGAGAGAGCAAGAGAGAATAAGGGTGACAAGATGGAGGGGAAGAAAATAGGGCGATAAGAGGGGAGGAGACAAAAGACTGTTTGGGAATGATGAAATCTGCCACTTCTTCTCCTGGCAGTCTGGCTGACGGATGAACGGATATTCAACCGAAGGGAAAGTCCACACACCTTTTTCACACCGTGTTGTGTGGCTTTCTCTCTCATGCAGCAGCAGCAGCAGCAGCCTCGGCCCCCTCTACATTGATGGGTTGTTTTTCACCCTTGCTATAATGCTGTAATGAAAATGTCAAGGTCCAATGCTGCTCTCCGAGCCAACGCAGCTGGCCACTGTTTTCTGAATTGTCTCAAGTGTTTGTGGCGACCACATATCAGAGTTTCTAGCCACACGACGCCCCGTTCGACGGGAAATTGTAAAAAATCTGTATTTGATGTTATGCGATGGTCCAGCCTCGGGTGTTTGTGTGCTGTTGTGCACGTGGAGATGTGAGAATCTGGCTCAGATGGAGCTGTTTTGTGTTGTTGTGTGTGTGTGTGTGGTCTGGAATAATCTGTAACGCCATCACAGACAGTTGGTGATGAGAACCAAGAACTATCTCCAGTGTTGACTCTCTTGCTTCCTCTTTAACATGTTCTTGTTTGCAGTACACACCCCCCCTTCCTCATGCGCTGACACCTTCTACCACTTACTACTAAAGTTGACAAGGAGTAGACTGTTACTGGTGCAAAAGTAATGGGAAGCGATAACGTGGGGGGGGGGGAGCGTCCTCTGGCATTATGATGAAGTCGGCTCCTTTGAGCCCCCGGCATTTACACAGCTCTTTATCACGGATCGGCTTTAAAAATCTGGTCTAACGGTGCAAACGCCCATTAGGGAGCCTGTTCTGCACACTTCAAATTGCCCTCGCAAGTCATAAATCAGTGTTTAACTATTATCTTCTAACAGTGTTTTATGTGGGCTTAACTGTCTTCGCTGTCCGACAATGATAGCGAAAGCTGTTTGGATTGCAGTTTTTCTTGCGTGAAACCCGTTTTGTGTGCGATAATTCTGATTAATGACCGGTGCCCTATTTTCACCATTACCTACAGCGCTGTGTGGTTGCCATATGCATGGTTTGTTTTGTTTTCTTAGGCTGACTGAGTCTTTGCTCGTCTATAAGGATCCGCTCAACCTTGTTGATTGTCAGCACTGACAAATTACCTTTTCCTTTGTCGTCTTCTCCAGTACATCTTTACTCCACCCTTGCAGTTACTGCCGTCTTCAGCCAAATCTACCATATCATGTCAACGGATTCAAATGTCAGATTAACACACTGTCTCTAAGGTGATTAAGTACTCGTGTTTCTCGTATGTCCCAAGCTTAATCCTCAGAAACGGCGTTGCCTGCCCCGAGTAAGAGATGGTATCTTGACTCTCCCAGATGTGTTTTTCACCTCGGTGGGGTTGCTCAATTTAAAGGGAAAATGCAAGGTTGTCAGAGAGAGATGAAGGCATTCCTCCTTGCTGCCCTGTTGACCTTTGTTTAATCACGGCGGTGGTGTGGTAGCACCACGGACCCCCCTTCACACTGAGCCCTTCGGTGTGTAGGGGGTCCCGAGAGCTCTCCGAGACCTTTAACCCCAGCACTCATGAAGACCTGGCTGGAAAATACATGAACGGTAAATTATTTTCTAGGTGTGAGCTAGCCGGTCTGAGTTGAATTTAGCTTTGCAGACAGCAGGGCAGCCACAGGGATTGCAGCGCCGCTTGGAAGATGAGTGAAATGGAGTGATCAAGTGTCTGGAGAGGTGTGGTTTATCAACCCAAAAAAGGCCTGGAAAGTACCCCCATACCACATGAGTACATACTACACATTGTAAAGTGATAAAATGTGTAATGGATGGATTATCAGAATCAGGTTTATTGGCCATGTAGGTTTGCACAAACGTGAAATTTGATTCTGGTTTCATGGCTCTCTCAGTGTACTTAACACAGACTAGCAACACTACAACACAACAATCTTCAGATATATACACAAGGATTGACTATATACAGGCAAAATAATCAGGGAACAGTTTATTTGTCATTTCATTTCATGTTCTTGCATACATGGAATGAAATATCGTTTCCCCCGTCCACAGCAGTGCAACACAAAGACAAAAACACATATCCAAAAACTACAAGAACACACATATCCAAACTAACACATATATCCTAAGTAACACATATATCCAAAAAAAAAAAAATCACTGTCCAAAAGAACGAATGCAAGCCAGGATGAGTGTCAGAACTGCTGGTCTGCATGGACTAGCAATTAGCTTAGCCTGCCCTGCTTCTGCATCCTGTTAGACCGCCCTCGGTGTTTCGTCATCGGGCACAACTCCAGGTAGGGGCCGTGGTCCTTGGGCCCACAGGATGCAGCAGACCAGGCTCCCCCAGCCGATTCAATGCCAGCTCTCCCAACCAGACACCCTCGACACACCTCCCCACACTCCTCACTACAACACTAAAAACAGTCAATGCCAGGTGAGGCTGCCGCCAGACCACCCTCGGTGTTATCAGAACTGCCAGTCTGCAAGGGCTAGCAGTTAGCTTAGCTAGCCCTACTTCTGCATCCTGTCAGACCGCCCTCAGTGTTACCTCCTCGGTGCCGCTCCGGGCAGGGCCGTGGTCCCTGGGCCCACAGGATGCAGCAGACCAAGCTCTCCCAGCCAATCCAGCGCCACCTCTCCCAGCCATCAAACGAAGACACAAACCCAGATGCAGACATGGACAGAGACACTGCATGGATGGTACTGGGTGGGGCTGCCACAAACGTGAATCCGTGCTGCCATCTTCCCACATCGGAAGTGGAAGATAAGAGGTGATAAAGTGCAACGGTGCAGAGAATATATCAGAGATGGTGAAATAGATGTTATAGCAGCTTACTTACATTCATGGCTGTGGTAGATGGACATGAAAGAGTATACGAACAATGGACAGCACAGTAAAAACACAATGGTTGGATTTATTTGACACTGATGATTATGATCCGAAGGTAAAACAGTATTCACTTGTCAGTATATATCATTTTTATTGTTCTTGAGAGGCCTTCTAGAGAGGGAGGCATTACAACCACGTGGTTTGCCCTGGTTGGTCACATGGAGTCTGGTTATTTTACAGGGCAGTACTCGGCCAGGACACTACAAACTTTGGACATTAAACTGTTATGACAGATTCAAGTAGCCCCAACCCGATAAAATGTGTTGTTTGTACTCAAAACGATGACTCATACAAGGAAAATATGCAAAATATTCCCTTTCGTGCGTATACGGTAAAAAAAACAAAGTCCAAATTCCCCAGGATGTGAAAACCACATCGCCGCCCCTTTGACGATGAGATCATTGCAAAGCTGAAGTCGCATCATTATTATCGGTAGCATCATTGACACCTTTGCCATACAGAAATGAGAGTGGGACTACTTTATTTTTGCTTTTGCATACACGTAGGTGTGAGGGGGTCGAGGGGTTTTGCCCACAGGCCCTCGGCCTGCACCGATACCCCATCGAGTCTCATACTTGGTGGCTGTATAATCCGTCCTCACTACTTTTTTCTGTCCCCATATTTGAGGTTTCACCATATTCAGAAAGTCATGTTGACGTTAATTCGCCCGCCTGTCCTCTTCCCGGCTATAATCCTAGATCCCGCGCGGGGAGGTGTGTTTGTGTGTGTGTGTGTGTGTGTGTGTGTGTGTGTGTGTGTGTGTGTGTGTGTGTGTGTGTGTGTTTGTATAGATGGATGTGTGTATTCTTGCTAATATCCTACTTGGTGGGCTGGAATGCCAGCTTGTTTGTCCGCCGTAATAATGAGGAAGGAGGAAAGTCAAACATTAGATCATCTGACTGGAGCGCTTCAAGGTGACTTGTCATATCTGCCGAATGGTTTTGCACCGACAGTGAATGATTTTGTTTTCTGCAGACGGATCTTTCAAGGAAAGACGATTCACGGTGAGACTTCTGTTGGGGGTGGAGATTAGTTGCCACATTTGTGTTTGCAAGGTTATGCCATGCCGTCATATTTTATCCTACTTCTGACATTTGCTGTTGTACATTATGTTAGATGATGTGTGTAATCTTGGCTCTGCTATGAGGCCCAGTGGCTCACGGGCCTCCAGGCTTTTGACGGCATGACAATGGTGAAAATGAACCGAGACCGGATTACACCAGTCCTGCATTCCTCCCCAAACCTGTTTCAGATATTACACACACACACACACACACACACACACACACGCACACACGCACACATGCACACATGCACACAGTCGCACATGCACACAATCACACATGCACGTACACATGGAGTAATCCTTTGCTCACACAGACAGTCCAATCCACTGAGGCAAGCTGTTACATGTCACACACACACACACACAAACACACACACACACACACTCCGAGTGAGGAGAAAACACTCGAGCAGATAGTGTGTGTGTGTGGGGAGACAGAAAACTCGTTAGTTGGAAGCCTAAAATAGTCAAATTGAAAGCAGGCTTAGCGATGGCACGGCGTCACCAACTGAGATAATTTCCCTCTGTTGTGTTTTGTAAGATTTACTTCACTGGTGTCATCTCATCCTCAGTGAAACGTAAACTTGTGAACATCACTTTTTCTGTTGTTTCAAATAGCAGGTGATGTGAATTCATGCTGTGGGCATGCTGGAGGTGTAAAGGTTGCCGTCTGTTAAATCTGAGTGTGTGTGTGTGTGTGTGTGTGTGTGTGTGAGATACTGTGACAGATGCCTCACATCTAAACCGAAGTACTTCGTCGGTGTCCTCAGGATGTGTGCGAGGCAGCTAAAGGTTTTAAGCTGGATGCTGACACACGGTGTGTGTATTGTGAAAGGGCCCGGGGAGTCTTGGCAGGACTTGTCGGCACAAGTGTCAAAGCCGGATCCCTCTTGACATCTTTATGCCGTTTCTTTTTTTCCCCCTCCTTCTCCTGAAAGTTTTTTTTTTTTTCTGAATCCGTTTAACGTTGCTAGTTACTTGTTACAGTAGGTTTCTGGTGCATTGTTTCTCAGGCCTTTGTCTTCATTTCAACCTTGTCCTGACAAAGACTTGGACTGACTGACACAGGAAGTTCCTGTTTCGCTGTGCTGGAAGTCAAATTGAGACATATAAACAAGTATTTTCCCCTTGAGTACGAAGCAATTTTTTTCTATTGTCAAAATGAGAAAAGTGTTTAGATGTCTTCAGAATTAGATTAAAATGTAAAACCTGAATATTACTAAGATGATCAGCATTCACCCCCCCACTGTATTGACAATTAAAACTGGTCCATGTACGCTCCGTTTCCTAGAGATCACAGTAAATTTATTCCCGAGCTCCACCCGTTGATTTGTGTGTGTGATTACATAGTAGATATGAAAGCAAGTCAAACAGCAGCTTGGTATAGGTTCAAATCCAACTGCTGTTTGGGGCGTCCGGGTAGCGGGGCGGTCTATCCCGTTGCCTACCAACACGGGGATCGCCGGATCGAATACCCGTGTTACCTCCGGCTTGGTCGGGTGTCCCTACAGACACAATTGGCCGTGTCTGCGGGTGGGAAGCCGGATGTGGGTATGTGTCCTTTTCGCTGCACTAGCACCTCCTCTGGTCAGTCGGGGCGCCTGCTCGGGGGGTGGGGTGGGGAGGGGGAATTGGGGGGAATAGCGTGATCCTCCCACGCGCTACATTCCCCTGGCAAAACTTCTCACTGTCAGGTGAAAAGAAGCAGCTGGTGACTCCACATGTATTGGAGGAGGCATGTGGTAGTCTGCAGCCCTCCCCGGATCGGCAGAGGGGGTGGAACAGCAACCGGGATGGCTCGAAGAGTGGGGTAATTGGCTGGATACAACTGGGGAGAAAAAGCGGAGAGAAAAAAATCCAAACAAAAAACAGCAGACCGGATCAATCTTGCTGTCCTGAGGACAAAGGAGCTGCCTGTAAAACAAGAAGACAAAGCTGTTGGGAGGCAAAAAGTTGGAGAAGGTTATAAAAAGGTCAGCAAATTGTACAACCCTCATAGGGGCACCTTCACATCCGTTCTAACAAAATAGAAGAAATATGGCACCACCCCAGACACCATCAAGATAAGACCATCCTACCAAACTGAGCAACCAGTAAAACAGGCTCTTGCTAGAGAAGCCACCAAGAGACGAGCTACAACACCCATGAGAAACTGTCCAGAGATCAACATTTTCTTCGGCACTTTATAGATTCAGCCCCGTTGGGGGAAGGAAGCCATTTTCTGAGAAAGGCCAACATCAGTTCACACTTGGCGGCTCGTTAGAAGCTGTGTGACAGACGGAATCTGAGACTTTGTGGAGTAATTTGTTGTCTGGTGGAGCCAAAGTTGAGCTCTTTGGCCTGAAAGCGAAGCCCTGTTTGACACAAACTAAACACAGCTGAATGCCCGAGTCGCGCCATCCCTACAGTCGAGCACGGTGGTGGCAGTGTCAAACCTAGACGGCTATTTCTCAGCAGGAGCGACCAGAAAGCTTGCTGCCATCAGGCGCAAGATGGATGGAGCCAGGCACAGGCAAATCCTGGTGGAGAACCCGTGACAGTCAGCAAGATGTCTGCGTTTAGGGCAGAGATTCATGTTCCAGCTGGACAATGAGCCAGAGCACACCACAAAAGACGACTGAATAATTTCTTGGAAAAAAGAAGGTTAACACCCTATAATGGTCAAGCCAAAGCCCAAATCCAATTGAAAATTTGTTGCGTGACCTGAAAATTGCTGTCCACTGATTCTCTCTATCTAATTTTGTAGAGATGGGGAAAAAAATATAGAAGAGTGGCCAAAAATTCCTAAATCTGAGTGTGCATAATTCAGAAGAAGAACAAGACTCACAGCTGTAATTACTGCCAAAGGCCAGTCGACAAAGTACTGACTTTTTGCGGGGGGGGGGGGTACCTTCCCTCTCATGCATGAGGAGTCTTTCCTTATTAGAAACACAAATGCTCTTCTTGCAACATATAAACGGGTAAAGAATGCGAAGAATGTCCGCGGCGTGTCTGTGATGGGTGTGAAGACTCTGTGCTTCTCCTCCTGCGTCTCCGCTTCATGACCCGTCAGCTGTTAGACAGACTGGCTTCATGCCCCTGCTTGTCGGCCGGGTTTGTTTGAGTAGCGAGTCCAGGAACAAGTCAACAGCGTGACCTTTCACCTCCTGCTACCAGTCGTTGCATCACCACCGCAGGTCCGCCAGGGAATTTGTGTGAAAAGGCTATCTTTCCATCTTTTTTTAATGATTGAGGGGAAAACCGCTTGCAAAATGAAAAAAAAAATCTTGAACTTAAGATAAACTATTGGTTTTTCCCACATAGTGCATTAAAACAGTCCGTGAATGCACAATCCATCAAGATCGAATCCCCGCGCAGTTTCTATTTCTTGTTGTGAGGCACTTTGCAGTGTACTTTTTGTGCCTTTTCAGAACACATGTACATTTTTAACAACCACGTAGAGCCAGTCTGTGCAGGTCTAATCTGTGGAACACACACGTGCACGTCTGTCCATTGCTTAGTAAACGTGGGTTGAAAAGAAAGGCTAACGTGGTCTTCAGTCAGGGCTTAATGGACAAGTTTGCCTCCAACCTCAGGTTTTGTCCTCTGCAGCTCCCCATAGCTTTTGGTGTGTGTGCTGTTTTTAAGTCTGCAAGCCGGACTGAATGCCAAAGGCTTTGAGCATTCCAGCTCGTTTTTAAACTCTCGTATTACCCTGCTCATCGTGGACACAAATCTATGTCCTGCAGCTTTTCTTTTTCTTTTTTTCTTTTTTTGCACGATTTCACAGAGGCAAACGGGTCACCAAGCAGAATTTGTTAAGACATCCTGCCGCAGGATCATTGTGAGACAGTTGAGCATCCATAATAAGAAGCACAGATTGGGATTACAGTGTGCCCACTTGGGAAAACATTAACCGCTGTATAACTGCACACATGTGACTGTAGTTTCATGGGGGCTGTAACTGCTCTCTTCGTCCAACTTTGACGCGGAATATCCCGACCACGTCAGTGAAATTCGACCTTCCATATACCCACCAAAATCCGAATCAGTTTGGCATTTCAAGAATCGGTGAGAAATATTACGGCCAATAATAGTTGGGCATCATATTTACATCTGGCCTGTACGTTGGTTACACTTGAGTGAATGAACTTGGCACGAATATTTCCCCAGGTTTAAAAACTCGCCTCATTGGCTACAGTGGTATTGAATACGATTTCACTTTTTTTTCTTTTGGATTTTTTCTCCCCTTTTTTTTCCCAGGTGTATTTGGCCAATTACTCCGCTCTTGCAAGCCGTCCCGGTCGCTGCTCCACCCCCTCTGCCGATCCGGGGAGGGCTGCAGACTACCACATGCCTCCTCTGATGCATGTGGAGTCACCAGCCACTTCTTTTCCCCTGACAGTGAGGAGTTTTGCCAGGGGGACGTAGCATGTGGGAGGATCACGTCTTCCTCCCAGTTCCCGCTCCCCCCTGAACAGACACCCCGACCGACCAGAGGAGGCGCTAGTGCAGTGACCAGGACACATACCCACATAATAATAATAATAATCATTGCATTTATATAGCACTTTCCTCGACACCCAAAGCGCTTCACATTGTAGGGGGTAACTCACCTCAACCACCACCAATGTGTAGTACCCACCTGGGTGATGCACGGCAGCCATTTTGCGCCAGAATGCTCACCACACATCAGCTTGAGGTGGAGAGGGAGGAGTAATTGAGCCATTACATGGGGGGATCATTAGGTGGTCGGATGGAGACAGCCAGGTTGGGGATTTTGCCAGGACACCGGGGAACCCCCTACTCTTTGCGATAAGTGCCGTGGGATCTTTAATGACCACAGTGAGTCAGGATCTCAATTTAACGTCTCATCCGAAGGACACATCCGGCTTCCCACCCGCAGACACGGCCAATTGTGTCTGTAGGGACGCCCGACCAAGCCGGAGGCAACACAGGGATTCGATCCAGCGATCCTCGAGTTGGTAGGCAGCAGAATTGACCGCCACGCCACCCGGATGCTCTGTAAGTCCAACTTTGCCACAAAATATCACAATCGCCTCAGTGAAATTTGACCTTCCTTATACCCACCAAAATCCGAATCAGTTTGACATTTCAAGAATCCGTGAGTAATGTTGTGCCCAGTAATAGTTGGGTGTCCTATTTACATCCGGCCTGTACGTTTGTTACACTTGAGTAAACTGGCTTTACACAAATATTTTCACAGGTTTAAAAATCATCTCACTGGCTAGAGTGGTAGTAAATAGGATTTCACATTTAAAAAGGATTTCCTTGTTTCGTGTGAACAGTGAACCCAATGTATCGATCCAATTCTTTACAGTGGCCTGCCACGCACATTTACACTCCCCACCTGCTCATCTGTGGCTCCATTATTGAAAGCAAAGGCTGAATGACAGGGGTGTCAGAACATTTTGAACATTTTCTGTCAAGTCTTTCTCTGCTGCATCCTGTAATTATTGGGGAATGGAATTTCAAATGTTGTGACCGTCGAGATCCACTGCAATTTAGTTGAAGAGGTTCAAGAAAAAACAAGACTCAGAACCTCTGGAGCTGTTGTGTGTGTGTGTGTATGTCTTGTTTTTTTATTGTCTATATGTCACGGTGAGCACAAAATGTGTATGGGTTAAATGGATTTAATGGTATTCTACCCAGGCTTTATTGTTTGGTGTGCTGAATAAATGCCGACAACGCAATCAGGTATTGTGTGTTTGTGTGTTTGCATGAATATACTTGGCACCATTGTGTTCCCTTCCTGCACCACTGTTATGACACTCTATACAGAGCTGAGAGGAGACCTGTCCCCATCTAAACAGAGGCACTATTGTGTGTGTGTGTGTGTGTGTGTGTGTGTGTGTGTGTGTGTGTGTGTGTACCTGACAGAAGGCCATTGAAATCCTGGCAGTCTTCTAATTGCGGTGGAACACAGACGAAAAAAAATAGGAGGCAAAAAAATTAGCTTCTGTGGGAGCCATTGTTACGCTGTGTTTCCCTTTGTTGATTTAATACGATTTACCAAAACTGGCAACAAAATGAATGGAGCGCTGGTCCTCAGTGGAGTTTCTCTTCTGATAGTCAGATGCCTTTGATGCTGCTCAGCCTGTGTTTTGAGGTTGATCGTTCGCACAGGCCCACGACGGTACATGTCTGCGAGGTTAAGTCACTGCTGCTGTCAATGGGACGTGGAGATTGGCGAAGGCTTTCGTGCTTTGATGCACTTGCATCATTTTAGCCTACGTATTTGTTCAGGAGTTTGGGCAATAGTAGAGCTGCCAAGTCTCTGAAGTGAGGCCGAGGGAGATGACTTGGAATAAATCTATGATGCATTTTGTTGACTTTGATAATTCTTGACACACTCTGAAGCCTTCTGTACACTGATTGCACTCTGAGACCAGACGCACACCGCATTACATTTCCATCATTTAATAGTATATGCGCACATGTGCACACATGCACGCACACACAGCACACACACGCATGCACACACATGCATGCACACACACGTGCACACAGGAGAGCAGTGGAATGCAGTGTTTTCATTCCGCTGACCAAGGCTGTCACTCAAAGGATCTCGATTTGAGCTGTTGGTTGTGAGCTGGCCCATCCAAACCCCATATATTCCACTCATACACACACACACACACACACACACAGATACACAGATACACACACGTGCGCCCTTGCTCAGATTTATGTCCTGCTAGATAAGCAGGGTATCCATCTCCCGCAGTACAGTTTCTACAATGGTCTGTCAAGGAACTGGATATCGATGAAGAAAAAGAAGCACTTTGAGCATCCCTCAAGCCCGAGTGCGTTTCCTCCTTCATTGCCCCCCCCCCACATGTCTCCCCAGGGATTTGCTTTACGATTGGATGGCCATCTATTTCAGTTGGGCCCTTCCTGAGCCGCGGCCGGTGACGACAGCAGCGGTTGTGTGAAATCAGAGATCAGGGTCGTAGTGATTGGGCATTCTGGCCCTGATTGTCTGGAGGACGGAGATGTTTGTCCTCTTCCTGTTCCAAAACACAGGAATGGGAGGCTATTATCAATCTACAGTGGCCTTGACTTTGTGACAAACAAAATGCTGCCTCTCATTCTCACGCTGTCATCCTCAAAAAATTTCAAACCAGCGGGAAAATGGGAAAAAACTGCTGTCCAGAAGCATACTGTACCAAAGGCAGCGGTTCAAAATCCAGTCTTCTGTGGAATCTGAGTATTTGCAGTAATGAAGAAGAAAAGCGCTGCTGTGTTAATATTGGAATGGCAAATGAGCATACACAAATTTTACTTTTCGCCCCTTTCTTTCTGCTGTCCTTATTTTTCCTCCTTGTGTGGTCTCTCTCTTTCTCTCTCCACCCTCTCTCGCTCATGGTCGGAGAACTGGAGCAGAAACAAAGTGCAGTTAAGCAAAGTGGCCAGGGGTCTAACAGCAGTTTGATTGCAGCATCATGCAAAAGCCACAGGGTAGCCTTTTGATGACCCCCACCCCCCATTACTGTTTAAGCCCTTTCAGTAACTCTGTGTACATTGATCTCTGTTGTATGTACACTGGACAATATTTGCCGAGTCAGGCCTTTCTAAGTAAACTGATAGCTGCTGAAACCACTGGTCTGCTCTTTGGTCCCTCTGTTGAGCCCGTGCTTGCTTATTTAAGGGAGAACCCGAGAGCAGAGCTGGCCTATATTTAGCTATATAAAACTGATATTGTGATATGAGACTTGATATCTAATCATCTGAGATTCTGGTCATCGTAATGTTGTCCATTCCATCCATTATCCAAACCACTTACCCTGCTCTCAGGGTTGCGGAGATGCTGGAGTCTATCCTAGCAGTCATTGGGCAGCAGGCGGGGAGACACCATGGATAGGCTGCCAGGCCATCACATGGCCCACACACACACACACACACACACACACACACACACACACACACACACACACACATATATATATATATGCTCATACAAACATGCACACACTTTCTACCATTCTCACAGCCATGCACAAACAAACAGACAAATATCATAATACTGTGATTTATTTAACCTTTTTTTTACATTATATCATATATAATTTTTATTTTATTTATTTCTTATTAATAATTTTACATTTTTAATTCTTTCTATTTTTATATTTTTCTTTCATCCCCTTATTTTAATTGTTTTCATCATAATCCTTGTTTTATCAGCTCTAGTTCTCTTTGTTTTAATTATACTCTTGTGACTTTATCCTGACCATGTTTTACCTTGTTCTGTGGAACGGATCTGGCATTATGTCCTATATTTGTATTGTATTTTGTTGTTTTATCTTGATTATGTGCATTATTTTATCCTGTTGTGTAAGGCATCTTGTAACATTGTTTAGATAGGTGTGATATAAATAAAGTTTTGTATTATTCCTATGGGGCGGCACGGTGGCACAGTGGTTAGCGCGGTTGCCTCACAGCAAGAAGGTCCTGGGTTTGAGCCCCGGGTAGTCAAACCTTGGTGGGTCATCCAGGGTCGTCCTCTGTGTGGAGTTTGCATTTTCTCCCCGTGTCTGTGTGGGTTACCTCCGGGGGCTCCGGTTTCCTCCCACAGTCCAAAGACATGTCAGTCAGGTGAATTGGCCGTACTAAATTGTCCCTAGGTATGAATGTGTGTGTGTGTGTGTGTGTGTGTGTGTGTGTGTGTGTGTGTGTGTGTCGGCCCTGTGATGGCCTGATGGCCTGTCCAGGGTGTCTCCCCACCTGCCGCCCAATGACTGTTGGAATAGGCTCCAGCATCCCCGCGACCCTGAGAACAGGATAAGCGGTTCAGCTAATCGATGGATGGATTATTATTATTATTATTATTTAACTTTAAATTCTGCTGTTCCCTGGTCTGCATCACAGTAAAGTGATACAATATTCTGAACATATTCAACTGTTTTCGCTGAGTGAAATGAACAATTGATTTCTCTACCTGCCTGGTCATGTGAAGATGGTGGCGCAGATTCACATTTGCAGCGGCCTCACCCAGTACCGGTGTGGGAAGATGGTGGCGCAAACTTACATTTGCGGTGGCCTTACCCAGTACCGTCCATGCAGTGTCTTTGTCCACATCTGTCCACGTCTTCGTTTGATGGCTGGGAGAGCTGGCACTGGATCAGCTGGGAGAGCTTGGTCTGCTGCGTCCTGTGGGCCCAGGGACCACTGTCCTGCCTGTAGTAAACACTGAGGGCAGTTTGACAGGATGTGGAAGCGAGGCAGGCTAAGCTAACTGCTAGCCCATGCAGACTGGCAGTTCCAATAACACTGAGGGCGGTCTGGCGGCAGCCTCGCCTAGCATTGGCTGTGTTTTTGGTGTGGTCGTGTGGAGTGCAGGGTGGTGTGTCAAATGTGTCTGGCTAGGAGGGCTACGTACGGTGGGCCCAGGGACCACAACCCTGCCTGGAGCTACGCCCGAAGAGTAAACATTGAGGGCGGTCTGACAGGACATGGAAGCGGGGCAGGCTAAGCTAACTGCTAGCCCACGCAAATCGGCAGTTCCGACAGTCATCCTGGTGTTCGTTCTCTCAGACAGCAATATTTTTAAAAAAATTTTTTTTAGTAGTTTGATATATGTGTTGTAGTTTTTAGATATGTGTTTTTGTCTTTGTGTTTCACTGCTGTGGGAAACAATATTTCATCGTGACAAAGTGTTCCCGATTCCTGAATATATATCCACATTAAGAATGATCATTTCTCAAAATTTCCTTGTGTGCAGATATCGCATGAAAAGCACCACTATTCATCTCCAAAATATCATCACATCATTGATATTGTGGTTTTCGGTCAAAAATATTTTGACCTTTGATTCTGTCAAAATCACCCAGCCCTACTTGAAAGCAGCTGCCGGGTTACTTCACCCCAACAGAAGTATGGACATCTAGATAGATGAATAGTTTATCCTCGGGGGGCAATTTTTCTATTGTCAGTTAAATTTAACACAACACAGAAGACAGAAATTTAACAACACAGCACACTTGAATGGCACACAATATTCAAATGCAGAACGGTATTAAAAAACAGAAACAAATTCCTATAGGTGGCATTTGTCTGATAGACCCCACATCACTGACAAAGCAGCAGCACATTAACAATCCAGATAACATCCCCCATAAAGAACCATGATGAACCCTTCACATAAGCAACAATATCAGGCAGTCAAAACAGTCAGTTAGACATACTGGGTCACGGGAAGAGTTTATTTAGCTGCCCCGTATCAGAAAGAACAAATCGTCAGCTGAAGTTGGGCCAGTTCATAGCTATGGGTGGTGTATCTGCAGCCCAATAGGAGGAGTGTTTAGTGAGGGTGAATGGGGTAGTCTGGCTCAAGGGCTACCACAAGTGCTTTGTGCGTCATGGCTGTGATGATTAAATGTGGTAAATTGTTGTTCCCTATTTTGAATAAACAACTTGTCTGCTGTCCTTGACAGGCATTCTGGTCTAATGACTAGACCATCACAAGGTTTGAGTTTAGAAGTGCCTATCAACAGCCATTGGCCATGAGTAAAGATGTGCAACCAAGCTGTTCAAACTTTAGCCTCATCGTCTACTGACACCTACATTGGGGGGTGTGGGGTCAACACTGTCATAGAGAACCATAATTAAAAGGTCATAGGTTTAAGTCAGGGTGTGCTTAATGGGGGTGTTAAACACCCCTGAATGACCTTTGAGCCCCACTAAAGAAGCAAAAAAATGTATTTTGAAGGGGGGGGGGCTTTAAAATTTAAGTATGTATTAACACCGATTTTTTAAATTATTCTTTTGGAGATAATTTCTCGAGGCAAAAAGCAGACCTTAATGAGTTGGTGTAACTCACATGCTGGTATAAAAGTCCAAAGAAGCCAGTGGGTCAGGCTGATACTGTATTTGAAAGATACCTGTTTATTTTACTGATTATACTTTTCTGATTTGCCTTTCCAATTGTGCAGAGCTGTGTTTGTACAACTTTTCTTAGGACTGCTGAAGAGCTTGGGGAAATGAAATGCTAATGCTTCACCTTCATTCAGGATTTGCGATGCTTGAATATAATGAGATTTTCTCTTGTGCACCTTTATTTGGTTTCTGCTGAACTCCAAAAAAAGTTTGTTAAGTCCTTTGTAAAAATCCCTGACCGAATGCTGTTGGCCAATTTCTGGACTGAAGATTGCCATTTCCATTTTTGATGTACGGGTTGTGCATTTAGCACCCCCATTAGGTTGGTACACAACTGTGTTTGTGTGTGTTGCTTTGTTTAGGCTAATTGCTGGTTTGAAATGATTCCATACTTTTCTCCAGCCTCTTTATCAACCCAATCCATTTACATACTGTGGTTCTTCCATTTCTTTCAACAGAGCCAAAATCGCTATGTTAGTTGGCAGCACACAAGCTTCATTGCATCACACTAAGCAAATATACTGATACAGTATATACAAACACAAAGCATAAATATACTTTATTTTGCACCAAGGCAGTGAGAATGTTTGGAGTGCAACTGTGCTAACCATTACTTTTCTGCAGTGCTTTCTATAGTGCTACAGTATATAGGAGCATAGATGGCCTTACAATAATTACAATAATAAGGGGAGGGAGAAGAAGAAGAGTAGTAGCAGTAGTAGTAGTAGTAGAAGTAGAAGACGAAGAAGAGGAGTTGACAAACTAGTAGTATGGACTAACCAGGCATGTACACACACAAACAAAAAACAAAGCTTGTACATTATTTGTTACTAATGTTCTTTTCTCTGACCGCTCTTCCTCTCTTTACCTTGGCTATAGCAGTTGCATTGTACACTCAGGGAGCGGCTAAGAGAGAGGGTAAACATTGGTGTGTAGGAGGTCATAGCCGAGAGGTCAGACAACCTACTACAAGCTCAACTGGTGGAACGGAAATTATGACTGAAAACAAAAAGCCAACTCTTCTAACCAAATGGGTTTTTGTGACACATTCATCCGGGGTGGCAAACATCAGGTGCTAAAGTTTAAATGGTTCATATAGAACAGACACACCAAATGAGCTGTTTTCATGGCTCCGAGTGACTGATGTTTCGTTCCTACTTTTTCAGGTTTTAAGGTATCTCGGCAACAGTTGGAATGGACAAAATCCAAAGTTCCTTTTCAGTCGATCCACTCCGTACAACCCATATTGTATGGGATATAACGCCCTTTAAAGTCTGGCTGAAGACACCTCTATTCATGTCTGAAAGGCAAATGATGCACAGTGACATATGATGGCCTGGTCCCACCCCCTAGGCCATATAGGATCATCACCAGCAGTATCCTTCAGTTCTGCCACTCTTCACCTTGGGGGGAACACCTTAAAAATATAGCAGAAACCTTAGCAAAACTTTTGACTTAGCTCACTGGGTTCCACCAGGTTAGTCTTACAACAGCCTCATATTGGTGAGTCAGCTTTCCACGAAGCGCTATTATTGAAGGTTTTTGTTTTGTTCATTTTAGTTAATCTCGGTGGTTGAGCTGCGCTCGTTTAGCTTTGCTAACAGATGCACCTAGCAAACACGAGTGAGCGAGCTCAAACCAATTCTTCTTCAAAGGAGAAAACTTCCACTCATCTTTGTCCTCAAGGCTGTGGTTTTTCTCTGCATGAGAAGTACCTCAACAATGCTTGCCCAGTCTGTTTGGGAATCGTCCATGCTAGATGAGCGCTGACTCAGCCTGACGCTTGTGCGCTCTGGTGTCAGCTCAGGTGGGTGACTCTTGAACAGCGTGTGACTTTCGTCAGACAGATTTCAGGTCAAGCTATGGTGCGGCAGGAGAACCGTCTCCTCTCAGAAATTTCCAGAAAGCCCCTATCTGATATGGAGGCTAGGGCCGGCAGAGATGCAGGGCTCTCCTGGAGTGACCAAGTGGAGCAGGAAATGGACGATATGGAACTGGCATGCTCAGCAAATTTCATGACCGCATGCGGGCTCCTTTTGGACTATCAGGAGGAGGAGAATATTGTGGAGCTGGACTACAGCCTTTCTGCAGATGAGCAAGAGGAGTTACAGGTGGATCAGGCTACCTCTGGTGCTGAAGAGGTTAGCCAGGATGTTACAGATAACTTTTCTGGCTCTGTTTCGCCGGGCTGCTAGCAAGCTGGAGTTGGACTGGCCTTCACCCCCCTGGCTTAGAAACAAACAAGGTTTGTGGGGGTTTTCCTTCCCCCAGTGCGGACTACAACCAGAAGCTACTTCTTCTTCTTCTTCTTTTTTTGTTGCTACTTTATTAATCCCCATGGGGAAATTCTTTCTCTGCATTTAACCCGGCCTGTGTAGGTAGGAGCAGTGGGCAGCCGCAGTGCAGTGCCAAGGGACTGGCCCATATTTCTGGCTTTCCTTACCGTACTGACATCTACCTGGGACAAGCCGCTGTCTACTCGCACTGCTGTGCTTGGATATGCGCAGTTCCTGGACCTGGATGTGGCTGATAAGGCAGGCTTGGTAAATCCTCCTCCCATGGAGCCATCTTTGGCTTCCTACGTCACGCCCTTCCACACCACCGGTATGGCGGGTCTAGTGGTCCTGCCCTTTTAACACTGCTGTTTCTCCTCTACCCAGCTGAATAAAGTTTACAGGGCGCAGGCTGGCACTATCAAAGCTTCAGTTCTGTTACACTGCTTCAGACGTACCAAACTATGTGTCTGGCAGAGCTAGGATTGAAACTACCTGCAGGCAGCCTCCTGTCCCCGCTGCTGGATGAAATCAGGCCAGTGTCTGTCTACGTTTCGCACATGTCACAGTGTGCAGCGCTGTCACTGGGGCAGGGCTTAGCGAGCACGGTGGTAGCACAATGACATCTGTGGTTGACGCTGTTGCATATGCCTGACATTGACAGGGCAGCATACTTGGATGCACGAATTTCGATGGAGGGTCTGTTTGGCCAGTCACTTGGGTCCATTCAGGCCAAGTTTAAGCGCAGGAAGTTGCAGGCGGAGGCGCTACGGAGCACACTACCTAATGAGGGAGGTCAGACGAAAGCCACCACCTTGCACATTCAAGTCAGCCTCATTGCCTCTAGTGTGAGAACTACTATACCACGGCTTTCATGGTAGCTCACTTTTTTTACCGGGGGTGGGGGGTGGGGGGTGCTTGCACCTGCCTCAAAGAAAGGGCTGACTGTGACTTGGTGCAAAGAAACATTTATGGCTTCAAGCATGTAGGCCTCCTTGCTTTATGTCAGCACATCTGATATACGTATAGGGAATGTGAAGGTACGTCACCTGCGTTGTATGTTGCGAGGGGGCGCCATCTTGTTAGGAATGTTCTCTGTTTGGCATGTAAAAAAGTGTAAACAAGAACCTTAACAAAGCAGTCAATAAGCGATCTTTATTGTCTTGTAGTTCCTTATCGTATGGATAAGGTGAACCATGAATTCAACAGCAGCAGCATAATATAGCATAATCAGTTAATGACTACATCAAACCTCCACACGGGTATCAAAACCAAACATCACAGTATGCTACAATATGGCCAACTAAAGCAGGGCACAGTATACTCTGCATAGTTTCTCCATACAAATAAGATATAGGTCAAATAACAAAACAGCCTATAAACACATAAAAGTATGAGCATTAAATAAAAAAACAGAGCATGCCAGCCTGCCTGCAAGGGATTGAGTCCTCATCAACAACAGTTGAAGTTACCCATCACATACAGATGAGCACCATAATTTCTCTGGACAATTAAGACATCAAAAGCAGGGGTCACATATCAACAAACCAGCCTATAACAACACACATATGCATGAGCATTGTCAATATCAATAGAAATAGGCCGGGCTGCCTGCAAAGGATCCAGTTCTCATCAACACCCATCACATACAATACAGTGCTAACAGTGAATATTACAGTAATTTGGCAATAGCCCTTACCTTAAAACAGAAGTGACCAGAGGCCTGAGTTCAGCTGCCTTTACTGTTCATCCAAAAGCCTATGATGTGGACTGGCAATGATCTGATTTGGGTTGGGTTGAATCTCTCCAAAGGGGGTCCATTAAGATCCACAAAAAGGAGCAATGAGAGGCTGTTTTCACGCAAACTATTGCAGATCTTGCTATCAGTATTATTAACTGCAGAAAACCCCCTCTCACACTCAGATGAGGTGAGATGGTTTGTCCTGCTTGCTGTATAAAACTTCTCCAGCGTTTTGCCTGGTGCTTTATCTTGTAACTTCCAGTCACGGAACTCCTCAACCGCCTCTCTGCCTGGTTTGCCAAGTGTTTTCGCAAGTGCCTGTACCTTGTTTTCTTCATACAGGATCAATGCATTGCGGTTCAGTGGCCAAAAGTGCTTATCCAGAGGTTTCAGCATCTGGACAAGTTCTGATTCTGGCATTCGCTTTGTGAGACTGTCAGTCACAGATTGATAAAACTGACTCCAGTTAATCTTGCCTCTGCCCTCAAGGAGCTCAATGTCTTTAAACAGGCCCAGGGACGTGCACTGTTCAGCCTTCAGTGTGGATTTACCCCCACTCGCTTTCATGGCTGTCAGTATATCAATAGTCTGCTGAAGGTAGCGACTGGCATCCTCTAGAGACATGTATCTGCTGAATTTTCAGTGAGAGGCCCTGCAGCTCACGGTATGTCTTTCATGCAAGCCAGATCCAGTAAAAAACCCAGAGTTTGTGAGGTGTTTGTGTACCCCCAGGAATTTCGTCCCCTCAGGGTCACTGCGAGATGCATCCTCGCTTGCTGTTTTGAAGTGACACGCTAAAGCATGGTGGTTATTTCAGACTGCTTTTACAGTATTAAAACTACTTGCCACCCACCTGACGTTAAATATTTGTTCAAATTCTAAAATTTGCATATTTAGATCTGCAGCTGCTTCCTCAAGCAATCTCGCGTTCTTTGCGGACTGGTGGTACAGAGAGTACAGCTTGGAGATTAAAAGAAAAAAAAAACTCGGAAGTGGTTACATCCAGAAACCTCTTTGAGAGAGTCAAGGACTTCCAATTCAAGGCGGTGGGCCAGGCATTGTATGGAGTGAATGTTTGATGAAAATCACGTTTAACCCTTGCAATGACTCCAGTGGTTTTACCAGTGAGAACTGAAGCCACATCTGTAGCGATGCTGATGAGGTGTTTCCCCAAAAACTCATCATCTAATCCCATGTGGTGAAAGCTCTGTCTCAAGCTGTTGTAAATTGATTCTGCATCTGTGCCCTGCGTCAGCTCTGCAGTGTCTAAAAATACATTGTTCACATCTCCTTTCCCACTCACATCGCATCTCACGTATATAATGAGATAAGCACGTCCATGTACTGTGCTTTCATCAACGGTGATGCTGATTTTTGAATTGACCTCTTTAATATTCGAAACAAACTTCTTCCGCATTTGCTGTGCAATATGGCCTACAGTTTCAGCACACAGGTGATCTGACTTGTGTACAGTGCCTACTTTTGCACCACTGAGCTCCTGAAGCATCGTCAAAGGAGGGAGCTTTTTATAAGCCAGCCTTTCCTTGGCCACCCTACAAGCGGATCTGGATGAAGTTGCTGTTTCTTCCGTTAATTTGGAATTGATCTCAAGCACCTTGTTTGGCAGAATCTTCTTTTGCTTGGTTGCTGTGACTTCAACGGCCTTTTGTGTGCCGTGCTATCACGCCGTGTAGCATCAGCGTCGGTTGTAGAAGACGCCTCTTGCTCTGGTTGCTCTTCGATTGGCTTAGTTTTTTTTTTTAATCAATCCAAAATTTGCGACTAAGCTCCCTTGTTTTCTTTTTGACATAGCTATCTGTATGCTGACTACAACATAGAAATTAATAATGGCGATTCGGCACGCAGACTGAGTGGGACTAAGAGAGCTTGTTTTGTTTTGTTTTTCAGAAAGTTTGTTTCTTTTTTCTGATTGCGCCGCCACGCTTCCATGGTGATAGCAAGAATTGCATGCATGCAAAGTGAATTGGTAATCTTCATGCATGAGTCATGCATCAATAATAGCCTAATTTTACACATGATCCATGATGATGAAGACACAGAAAAATAGAAATGCCACACTTAATTGCGTTTTTTTTTCTTCTCTCGTTTAGATGTAGTGGTCCCTTCAGTGGCCCACGCTGTGCTCTCTGTTGGGTCTGCTTTACTTGGAACCCAGTGTATTGGATTGTTCCTGCTCTGATATTGGGCTATACAAATTAAATTGACTTGACTTGACTCTGCGGGGCGTGAGTATACATCCCATACATTGTGTTGTACCGAATGAATCGACTGAAAGGGAATGCATGAATATAACCACTGTTCCCTGAAGCAGAGGAGTGAGGTACAACACTCATTCGCCTCGCTTCGCCGCGGAGCTTGGTGAAGAGCAGTGTGATGAACTGAGGGATGCTGTTTATGACTATGCTATAGCCTATGCTATGCTATAGCCTTGGGGGTGGGACCAGGCCAACATGCGTCACCACGCATCATTTGCCTTTCAGGTATGAATAGAGGTGTCTTCAGCCAGACTCGAGGGCGTTATATCCCATAGACCATAGAATGTGTGGTGTACCTCGTTCCTCTCCTTCAGGGAACAGTGGTTATATTCATAACCCTGCGTTATCAAGGAAAGGAGCAGTTAAGGATCGTGCAAATCACATGTACTCTATTTTTGGCGTCCCCTTGAACCAATTGATTTTGTGGTTGTCTTTTCCAGTATAGTTTATGCTTGATCCATTTATACTTGGCCAGCCACAGGCTTTGTCATTGGTGTGGCACTTTTCACAAAAGCATCTTTATTAGCACTTCTGTATACTAAATACAGGTCCAGGTCCCTTCAGAAAGTATTCACCCCCACCATGAACCCACAGATGTTAATGTATTGAAATAATTTGTATTGTACGAAATTCAGAACATTTACAGCGAAAGGGATATGTTTTTCATGAGTATTTGTTTTTCAAATCTGAAAAACTTAAATGTCTCATCATTGAAACACTTGGGCATCATTTTGAATTGTACAGAGTGGGGCGGCATGGCTCAGGAGGTAGAGCAGGTTGTCCAGTAATCGGAAGGTTCCTGGTTCAATCCCCGGCTCCTTCAGAGAGTATGTCGAAGTGTCCTTGAGCAAGACACTGAACCCCCAACTGCTCCTGATGAGCAGCTTAGCACCTTGCAATGGCAGGCTCTGCCATCAGTGTATGAATGTGAGACATACATTGTAAAGCACTTTGACGGGTCAGTAGACTAGAAAAGCACTATATAAATGCAGCCAATTTACAGACAAATCGCTTTAGTATTTATTTATATAAGTAAAAATGAAAGCCACTTTACTGAAATTAAAGCCACTTTATTTGACATTGCATTCTTACAACAAATTGTATTCTTACAATGAATTTGTTCTCTGCATTTAACCCATCCTATGTTAAGTTAGCAGTGGGCAGCTGCAGCCTGCGGGGACCAACTTCGGTTCTTTTTTCCATTGCCTTGGTCAGGGGCACAGACAGGAGTATTAACCCTAACATGCATGTCTTTTTGATGCTGGGAGCAAACCAGAGCACCTGGAGGGAGCCCATGCAGACACGGGGAGAACAGGCAAACTCCTGGGGTTCAAACCCAGGACCATCTTGCTGTGAGGCAACAGTGCTAACCACTGGGCCACCGTGCTGCCCAATAAAAGGAAAGTTGCATTGGCTGGGAATATAATAATACACAGAAGCAGGTGTCTGGGTAGTGTATCAGTCTATTCCATTGCCTACCAACACGGGAATTGCTGGTTAGAATCCCCATGTTACCTCCGGCTTGGTCGGACGTCCCTACAGATGCAATTGGCCGTGTCTGCGGGTGGGAAGTTGGATGTGGGTATGTGTCCTGGTCACTGCACTAGCGCCTCTTCTGGTCGGTCGGGGCGCTTGTTCAGGGGGGAGGGGGAACTGGGGAGAATAGCGTGATCCTCCCATGCGCTACGTCCCCCTGGCGAAACTCCTCACTGTCTGGTGAAAAGAAGCGTCTGGCGACTCCACATGTATCAGAGGAAGCATATGATAGTCTGCAGCCCTCCCCGGCTCGGCATGAGGGGGTGGAGCAGTGACCGGGATGGCTCGGAAGAGTGGGGTAATTGGACAGGTACAATTGGGGAGAAAAAGGGGGAAAAAATATATAGACGTATCCCCCAGCAACACCCCCCCCCCTTAGAGACAATACTATGTAGGTAGCCCTTTGGCAGCAAATACAGCTGTGAGTCATTTTAGGGTTTTTCTGTATGAGCTTTGCACAGTAAGATGTAAAACGTTTTCCACTATTTCTCCATGCAAATTTGTTCCAACCCTGCAAATTTGGACGGTCACAACAGAATTTTTGGTCACCACACAGATTTTCATTGGGATTTAAGTCTTGGCTTTGGTGGTGTCATTCCAGAATATTAACTTTATTTTTTCTAGAAATTATTTTGTTGTCTATTGTGGTGTGCTTTGAGTCATTGACCAGTTGGAACATGAATCTCTGCCCTAAACACAGATATCTTACTGACTGAAATGGGTTCTCCGCCATTCTGGTGGAGAGCTCATTTCCTGTACCCATTGCCTGTACTTGGCTCCATCCATCTTACCCTTGATGGCAGCAAGCTTTCCTGTCATTCCTGCTGAGAAATAACCCCATAGCATGGCGCTGCCACCACTGTGCTCGACAGTAGGAATGGTGTGACTCAGGCATTCAGCTGTGTTTGGTTTGGACAAAACAATGCTTTGCTTTCAGACCAAAGAATTCAACTTTAGCCCCATCAGACAACAAATTACTCCAGATAGTCTCAGATTTTGTCACATGGGTTCTAACAAGCCACCAAGCAGAGCTTTGCTTTCAGACCAAAGAGCTCAACTTTCATCTCTTCCAATCACAAAATATTCTTCCAGAAGGTCTCAGATTTTTTTTTTCACTTGGTTTCTAGCAAACTCGAGGCATTACTTTCTTACAAGGAGGTTTCTTCTACCCAGTCTCCCAGAGGCCAACTCTGTGAAGTACTGAAGAGATTGTTTATCTCTGGACAGTTTCTCCCATTTTAGTTGATAAGTGTTTGCAACTGTGAGTGTTGTAGCTGGTCTCTGGGCCTCTTCTCTGATAACTGCCCTTTTTACCCAGTTGCTAAGTTTGGTAGGATGACCTGATCTTGGTAGTGTCTGGGTGTACCATCTGTTTTCCATGTCATTTTACAATGGACTATTCCTTGGACGATTCAAAGCTTTGCCAGTCTCTTTATAACCCGCTCCAGTTTTTTTACTCCAAATAACATCTTCTCAAAGTCCAACTAGCGGTTCCTCGGTCTTCAGATGACAGAAGGACAGATCAGCTGTTTCATTTGTGAGACTTCAGAAAGTTCAAGTTCTTTTATTTGTCGAATGCACGACAATACAGCATGGCAGGCAGAAATGCTTAGGCATCCGTTCAGCCTCAAGAAAAGCTAAAGAATATCTTGCTAATTTGCATCGTTAATACAAAGGAAGAGAATACTTATCAATTCGCTACGTCTCAGATTTTAATTTTTGATGTAGATGCACAAGAGAGGAAGAAATGGAAACGGATGATCCGCTGCGGCGACCCCTAACGTGAGCAGCCGAAAGTAGTAGTAGTAGTAGTAGTAGTAGTAGTAGTACTGGTAGTAGTAGTAGTAGTAGTACTATAAAGAAATATATTTAATTTCACCTTGCAGCACAGCAAATTAAGAAATGATCAACTGGGCAATTGCTTCCCTGAAACCACTGTACATTCATAGATTAGATGACCTCAGTGCCGATTAAATGTGAAGCCCATCAGTTACAAGCAGTTTTTAACCTGTCAGTCCTACTTTACTACACTCCTTTCTGGAATCCTCTTGACTTTTTGTTTCTAACTTTGACTTTGCCCCCCTCCCATCCTCCGTTACCCTCCCATATCATGTCTAATTATCGAAGTCAGTGTGTGTCTGTGGGGAGCTCCTCAATACCTCCTCATCAAAGCCTCTGTTTGTGTTAGCTTGTTTATCTCTGGCTGCTATTCTGGGTGCTCTCCTGGAGCCCTGATGACACAGAAGCCTCAACTCCCAGCGGAGGCATATACTGTAAGCTGTCATATAGCACCTCCAGTCCTTTTTAAATACTTTGGAGAGGAGGTTTTTGTTTCCGAGTTTGTCTTTCTCTCGCTCACGTGCTCTCTTTCTCTGTATATGTGTATGACTTCCTGCAGATTGGCAGCTGACACTCTAGCTCACACTAACTGTTTTCTGCTGCATGAGAGCCGGTTTTTCAGTTCTTCCCTCTCTCTTCATTCCTTTTACCCTTCTATTATTTTTTTTCCACTGGCGACTGACACTTATTCATTCCCCCCCCCCCTTCTGCTGCTTTCCTATCTATTAGGTTTGCAGGGGCCAGTTCCTTGAAGGAGGTGGAAAATATGTTGGACGCCAGGGTGCAGTTGACAAGTTTGTCACCTCTGGCCTCCAGTGAACAGATGTATCAGAGGAGTAACTGTGTCCTTCAATGTTACCACTTTATTTTGTAGATTTCCTCATAGAGACTACTTTAAATACCATTTTGTGATGAGCAGTGGATGGGGGTAGATGAGGGGTGGGCTGTGGATCAATGTTTAAGTTCTTGTTATGGCAATTCTATGCTTCCAGTCTGAGTGTCATGTTGATATTAATGAGATGGAAAAAGGGTATAGTTTATATGTATATATATTGGAGTGTGTGTGTTGGTTATGAATTGGATAAAAAGCTGTGTTGGGGAGCAGTGAGTGGAAGCTTCAAAGCTCAGTGATGGCGATTAGCAGTGCTGCCACTGACAGTGTGACATTTATTTCACAAAGAGCGCCCCACATTACTCACATTTTTAGCTATGTCAGATTTCAGTTGCGTACTGGCTAAACCTTTTTATTTTTTGGTGCGAGACACACCACTTAGGACCACAGGAAATTATCAGCAAACAGGAACATGTTGCAGCTAGCGGTCATGTAAAAAACATACAAACTCTATTTCTACTGATGTTTTATTTTATTTTTTACCCCCCCCCCCAATTGTATTTGGCCAATTACCCTAGTTTCGCCAGGGGGACGTAGCGCGTGGTAGGATCACGCTATTCCCCCCAGTTCCCCCTCCCCCCTGAACAGGCGTCCCGACTAACCAGATGATATACTAGTGCAGCGACTAGGACCCATACCCACATCCGGCTTCCCACCTGCAGACACGGCCAATTGTTTCAGTTGGGATGCCCGACCAAGCCGGCGGTAACACGGGGATTCAAACCGGCGATCCCCATGTTGGTAGGCAACGGAATAGGCCGCGGTGCTACCCGGACGCCCCATATGTGTTGAACGCTAGATTGTCTCCATTGCTCAAAAATGCATCAAGGACAATCCGAAAGCAAGAATTTATTCATTTATTTCCCCCTCCCCCAACACAATCCGTGAAAATGTTCCTTTTTTTGGAGCCATGGTGTTTATTTTCAACAGGAATCGAAGTAATTGTTTGTTTGATGATGAAAATTCACTCGCGACTATCTTGTCTTTTTTTATAGAGCCATTTTTCATGCATGAATATAGTCTATGCTCTCTGATGTACCATGGAGTTATTTAAATATTGTTCCATTTAGTGTCAGCTGCATGGAGGGAAAAAAGCAAACATAGCCGCACTTATTTTCCCAGAGATACCTGCGGCCGTGTCACAAGGGGGACCAAAGATGTAATAGGGGATGAAGAACTCCTTTCGGTGAGGGTCGGAGCTCGGTTAGACTCCAAAACAGCGTGGAGGGTTTCGGATGGTCGTGGCTCTGCAGGCAAAGTCGCTGACTTGCGATATACTTGTCCAATTACATGCTTCCCAAACAGCCCGGGCTCCAACCGCTGCCTCTGATCTGCTGCTCTCGCTCATCTGGCACCTCTGTAGTCCCCGAAGTGCGAGCTCCACTGGTCAGACCCGAGGATTTCAGGCGTTAACCCAGCGATGCCGTTTCATTCACGTCTCTGTTCCGTCTCTATTGGAGCACCGTCAGACTCGGGCCGAGGCAGGTTTTGGCCTCTGGCGAATGGGATTTTTTTCTTTTTCTTTCCAGTTTTCTGTTGTTGTCTTCTAATGCCCAAACAAAATGAAAAAGTGGACATCTGGACATTTATCCTCGACACCGGCTCTTGAGCCGGTGTCGAGGATAAATGGACCCACTTGACCCTACTTGTACCCCCGTTTTAGCCTCTAATTGTTAACCTTTGACCTTGTTGTGCCACAGGTGCCAGGATGGATGAGGCGGAAAAATACCAACAGAGACTGCAGGCCATTGCTGTGAGTCTTCACACACACACACACACACACACACACACACACACACACACACACACACACACGCACAGACGGACAGGGTAGGGAAACTAAGCGGTGCTCTCTGAGCTGTCTGTACTTGCTAAATAATTTATCCGGGGTGCTGTGCTGTGAGCCAGGTGCTCGATGCTCCTGGGAAAACAACACCGGAATGTCGCCAAGGGGACAAAGTGATGAGTCTGGGGTTAGGTATTACGGGATAGTTGTCTGTTGTCTATGGCGATGGTGTCCTTGTGACAGGTGGATGACCAGGTGTCCCTGTCTGACCCATTTCAGCCTGGATGTTTTAGTCACCTCCATTTTATGACTATCTGTGTGTCTTTCTTAGCTCCTCTTACAATCTATCTTTTATGTCTGATCTTATTGTGTTTCTCACCCCCCCCCCCCCCCAACACACACACACAGGAGAAGCGTCGGCTTCAGGAGGAGCAGGAACGAGCCAGGAGAGAGATGGAGGATGAAAGGCTGAGACTACAGCAGCTCAAGGTCTGACACATATGCACCGATTTCATAGGAACCCATTGAACCCTTCTAATTTGTTTGTGTTTTAGCTCTTAGCATGCACACTTTCTTTTATAAGTGGGACCGCAAGTTCTCTGTGAGCCAAAATCCTCTCTGAGGTCTGTTCAGCTTGTTAGCAAACAGCTACCTTTCCCATTCATCTTAAAATTCTCTCTCTCTCTCTCTCTCTCTCTCTCTCTCTCTCTCTCTCTCTCTCTCTCTCTCTCTCTCTCTCTCTCTCTCTCTTACACACACACACACACATTCTTTCACACTTCCTGGTACCGCTGGTTTCTGGCAAGGTTGAAGGCAAACCCTCCTTTACTAAAATCAGTTTTAATGTAAGTGTTTGTGCACAGCGGACCGCTCTATTGTTTTCACACCATTACAAGATTGGCGTTCCCCCTTCCGACTTCACTGTGTTACTCGGCCCAAGGGTACATTCCTCAAAGTGTGTGCGTGAGTACGTGCGCACGTATGCATGCATGCATGCCTGCATGCAGAGAATATTTTGTGTATGCGTGCCACGTCTGTGAGGCTGGTTGTACGTCGAAATCTGCATTTCCATCTGTGCAGTACATTTTAAATGCATATGTGACACGGCTCACACTTAATGTATAAATAAGATGGGGGAAATCACATTATGAATGCATGCAAGAAAGTCATATTTAACGATTTTTATCGATACTTGCTGTCAGAGGAAGTCTTGGCACGTATCCCTGAGTACATTCGTTAGACTTGGTAGTGACTGTTGTGCACCCTGGGACTGTTGTTATGCTATAGAGGAGATGGGAGGACGTGTAGAGTAGCTTCTGACCTCGGAGGAAGTTTAGAGAAGGACGGCCAACTGCACAGGGAGGAGAACAGAGCGGGGCTTGTTCTGAAAGAGCACAGAGAGGGTTTTGTGGGGCTTTTAGCTAGGTGGCTAGCGTCGAGCAGCTTGCATAGAGGTGCTTAAGATTTTAAAAAACCTCACGCCAAGAGATGTACATAGACAGGCGATTCTGATGATTTCCGTTAAGGGGGGGTGGTGGTGAAAGTTTTACACTGCATGCAACCTTTGCATTGCACAGCAGAATGCGACTGTTGTTGTTTTTTTTGGTTTTGTTTTTTAAACAGCAGTGAAAACTGGATTTACGTCTACAGATTAGCTGCATCGCTAGCTAGGCTGTTGCGCTACAAAGGAAGTGTTGGAAATTCATCTTTGTTTTGTTTTTGTCTCAATCTGTATTCAGTATTAATGACCTAAAACATTTACAGATATTGTGAAAACAATGTATCAGTCAATCAATCAATCATTATGAAAACAATGTATCAATCAATCATTGTGAAAATAATGTATCAATCAATCATTGTGAAAACAATGTATCAATCAATCATTGTGAAAACAATATGTCAATCAATCAGTCAATCATTTTGAAAACAACATGTCAATCAATCAATAAGTGTGTGTGTGTGTGTGTGTGTGTGTGTTAATTAATTGCTCTGACTGAAATAAATCGGTGTGCATAAGGGGAAATATGCAGAAACCCATGTGCACATTTAACAAAAGTTACACCAACGTGCAGTTGTGGTCTCACACTTACACACAAACACAAGCGCAGATGACTTTGAAGTCTTGTGTGTTATGAGTCCTGAGAGGTTCTGCTTTGTCACTGTGTAAAGGGCCTGAGTGGTTGAGGATGTGCGTGCTAGCTGCACACTTCCTGCACCGCCGCATCTCGGCACTTTAAATCGACAGAAAGGAAAGCGCGAAAGCAAGTGACAAAACAACGTAGAGGTGGAGAGGAAAGCGAGACCGGGGGGAAGAGCAGAGCTAAAAAGCAAATGAGAGGAGTGTAGCTCCGTTATGAGGTGAGGGGAAAAATAAAAAGAAGGGGAGAGAATGGGCCCTCAGGCACATGTGTGTGTGTGTGTGGGGGGGGGGGCAGCGAGTTGTTGGTGTGTGTATGTGTTTGCATCTGTTTGGGCAGTATTAACGATGTGTGTCGAGGAAGGGTGTAAAACCAGCTTATAACCCTGTCAATTAAATGTGGATTCTCCTTTTCAAACCATGAAAGTGCTGGGCTGGCTTGGTCTGCTGCAGGCACAGACTAGTCAGAGGCAGTGTCGAGGGTGCATGGGTCACGTCCAAGTAGTTAAAAGTGATGTAGGAAGAAAAAGAAAAAAAAAGAGAGAAGAAGAACTCACTAAACCGGCCATGGCAAAGGAAAGCTTTAAAGTTTTGTTTTATCTTTAGATGAGATGAAGACAGCCGATAGCTTTCAGCCTTCCTCTGCCCCCCATCGCTTCCTCTCTCTCACTCTCTCTCTCACTCTCTCTCTCTCTCTCTCTCTCTCTCTGTCTCCCTCCCCCATCACTAATCTCCATCTCTTCCTTCATTCTCAATTCTGACTCTTTCTAGTCAAACTCATTCTTTATCCCTTGCGCTCTCATTTCTTGCGTCCTTCTCTCCCCTTCTAGAGGAAGTCTCTGAGGGATCAGTGGTTGATGGAGGGTCCTGCTCTTTCTCCAACGTCCCTGGACGGCCAGAGCCCCGAGTCCCCACTTTGGGATGCCAAGGACAACGAAAAGCACATGGACAAGTATGACGTGTGTGCGTGTGTGCGTGTGTGATTGAGTGCTTGCGTTATACGCGAGTGAGATGATGCGTTACGGGACAAAGTTTGTGTCAACATGGCGGAGGGACAGAGGTTAGCGTTGCAGCTAGAGCACATGAGGGTTGTTAAATATTAATTTCTTTTGGAGATAAATGTATGATATGTGTTTGCAGCACTATTTTCCCTCTCGCTGTAGCCGTCACTGCACAACATGTTTTCTTCTGCAAAATTATATCTTCCTAGAGCTGACGTGGGAGGAAAATGATTTAAGACAGCGTGTGAATGTGTTCTCATCTGCACCGATCCGTCCCGCACACGCGCTCCTGATGAGACGGAGGCTTTCTGTATTGCAGGGGCCGAGCTTCCTCGGCGCGGCGCTCCGTCAACCGAGCACATTATTGCAAAAGGCCAAAGCTCTGCCTCTAATCTCTTAACCGTGCAAGCATCTTTATGCATTAATAATTAATTATGATTAATACACTTCATTAAACCTCACGCCCAGTGCAAGCGCTGTAAGGCGAGAAAGTGCAGTGTCAAGGAAAAGTTGCTTGATATGAAATTGCAGCCAGAGAGCTCGGTGCTTACAGTACACTTCTCCGTTCAAGGCTTTAAAAAAAATAATTTTGTGAACGTTGCAGGTACAGAGGGTCTGTTGCTTGATGTTATGGGGTGAATTAAAACGGTTCCCAAGGCCCCGCGGCGCAGAGGGTCGGTCCTTTATTGTAGAACGGCAGCAGGTTTGTAGATTCCAGTAAGAAGGCATTTTAACGGGACAAGGAAGCCACACAATGCTTATAAAAAAAACCTTGCTCGGTTCCCCAAATGTGCGGGGAAAAAAAGTGCAAAATACAGAAACCGGCAGACAAATGTTCCAGTCTTATATCTTCATCAGCGTCTTCGTCATCTTCATCAGACACTGATGAAAATGTATTATCGAAACGTTTGTCTCATTTTAGCCTTTATAAGTAGTGGGCGGATTCCTTGTCCTGTTAAAGGCAATGTAAATTCAACAAAGTACTAATTTATGTAGTAACTGATGACCTGAGACTAATAAAGAGCTGCTGGTTGGTTTGATTTATTTATATATTTGGATTTTCCCCGTTTTTCTTCACAATTGTACTTGGCCAACTACCCTATTTTCCGAGCCGTCCTGGTCGCTGCTCCACCCCCTCTGCCGAGCCGGGGAGGGCTGCAGACTACCACATGCCTCCTCCGATACATGTGGAGTCTCCAGCTGCTTCTTTTCACCTGACAGTGAGGAGTTTCTCCAGGGGGACATAGCGCGTGGGAGGGTCACGCTATTCCCCCCAGTTCCCCCTTCCCCCTGAACAGGCACCCCGACTGAGCAGAGGAGGCGCTAGTGCAGCAACCAGGACACATACAGCTTCCCACCTGCAGACACAGCCAATTGTGTCTGTAGGGACGCCCAACCAAGCCGGACATAACACGGGGATCGAACAGTGATCCCTGTGTTGGTAGGCAACAGAACCGCCATGCCACCTGGACGCCCAGTTTATTGATTATTAATGTAAGCGTGCCTCCACTGTCCCATTTCCATTTTTTTGGCTACAACACTTTAAAATCCGTGTTACGGTTAGCGACTGCAACAGTTGGCGGGGCAGCTGTACGGCTGCAGGAGGATCTGGGGGGACGGCGTGAGCTTTTATCATCCCTCCCCCCGGCGAAACCTGCAGGTTGGCGACTCCAAATGTGTCAGAGGATGTCTGTGTAAGTGTACACTCTTCCCCGGCCAGCGTCGGAGTTGGGCAGTGGGCGCATTTTGGGAGAACGGGGAATTTTAGACGTGACAAAATGGGATGGAAAAATGGGAGAAAATAAAAGAAAAACAATCAAATGATGGGATTAAATAAGAGCATCTTAGGACAACAGGGTTAGAAAGGCTGAAGCGAAGCCTCAGTACATGGTGTTGAAGTACATATTGAACAACAGAAGGACGCAAAACAAATTGCTTTATATACCAAGCTGAAGCTGAAGGAGCTATAGATGACGAAACTGGTTATTTAAACAAGTTGTATGTCTTACAATACACCTTTTCTCCTACTGACAGATTAGAAACGCTTATCCTTCCTGTAGTAATGGTCTGTCCTTGCCCTTGATTCCTGTCATGCACAAAGTACAGGGCTGCTGCGGCTTTTGGCGGGAATAAAGCAAATTCACTCTTCGAATTCATCAAAGTATGACATTATGAGTGTTGAAATGGTGGTCATGCAAGAATGCTGAAGTACATGGCGAACTTATTTCATATTTGGTGTGTGTGTGTGCATGCGTGTGTGTCTGTCTCAGGTTGCAGACAGAGAGCCATTGCTTGGCAGTGAAGGAGGAGAAGCATAAGGAGCAGATGGATGATGGCCAAACGGTGAGGGGTCCAAACACACACACACACACACACACACACACACACACACACACACACACACACACACACACACACACACACAGAGAGAGTGGGGACTTGAAGTACATGTTGAACAAGCTTGCTCCATCTTCTCCCATTAAGTGAAATTCCTCCCTTAAGTTGTGTCTGCGGCTGCTTGGCATGAATAATGCATTAACTCCTAATGTGGCTTTGAAGTGGCACCTGTTGTTCAGAAACAGGAACTTTATGAATACAAGCGGCCCTCTTACATAAACAGTTCAGCACTTATTCCACACTAGAATGATTGTTTCTTCTCAAGGCGAGCGAATAAATGTTTACATCGCTCAAGTCAAGGTCTCTTTTGTAGAACAAAACAACCGTCCCACCCTTTTGACCCTGGGCTCGACAACCCGGTGCCGTTTTGTCAGAGTTGTTCTTTGTTCGTGTCAGGCGTGGCCTCCGGACTGTGATTTTAATCAACCGGAGATGTACACAAAGGAATCCAGTTTGATGGCTATGAGAGTCTATTGGCCATACTGGTTGTGATGGTGGGTTGTTTCTTTAACGGATCCAAAAGTTGGAATACTCTCTGGTGAGTCTCTCGTGAAATCCGGGCAGCAATCGAGAGTAGCCGCAACTTCAAGCAATAGAAACAGCTAATTTCTTATTTTATCATTTCTGACAGGATGAACTGGGCTCACATGTGCACCTCCTCCACCCACTTCACCGCCCAATTTCTATTCAGGAGTGCTTTATTGCGATGAGCCATTTACTGAAGTGCACAGAAATTTGAAAGGGGGGATGTGGTCCCCGCAGGAGGTCTTTTTTATACCCCAGATGGCACACTCACACACACACACACACACACACACACACACACACACACACACAACCACACAATTATATGACGCCTTCATCTGAAAAGATGCTTCATGCTAACCAGGTGAAACCCTTACCTGGCAGGAGGTACTCGTCTCACATGCCACATAGCTCACTGACTCCCCCTGCTGGTGTGGAATGAAGACACCACCACCAGCCTCAGCTAGAAGTGTTAAACTCATCACACAACACATTAGCCGCTATGAAACGCTCGCCACTTTTAGCAATCCTGCGACGTTCAGAGCCGACTCAACATTTTTAGAACAAAGCACGGAAAGTCTCTCTGGGCAAACTGAGTCACGGAAATGTCCCAGATAGAGGTTGGCTCTTCAAAGCCTTGTGTGACACCCTCGTTTCATTTTTGTTTTCTCTAATCACATCAGAAAGGCTGTAGGTGGAGAGATTTCGGCAAATGTCAGCCACGTTTTGCCATGGGCAGAACTGGGTCTCAGGAGACGGCTCCTTGTTTTGAAGGGGTCAATTGAGACCATCAAAATAAAAGTGACTACACATAAATTTGACAGAGTTGTGTAGAGAAAAGTGTCATTTGAAATACCAGAACTCAGGATGAATCATCACCGTTGTGCTCATAAAGTATTGAACCCAGCCGCGGTGCGCATCATTCAGGGCCGAGAATGTAATTGAATTTGAAAAAAAAAAAAGTGAAACCAACAGACATTTATGTACTTCTGCAAACGGGCATTCGCCAACCAGTCCAGCAACAATTTATTTAACCACTCTACTTTCTCTGTCTCATCCATCAGGAGGCGGCGGAGGTGGCGGAGCCTGGAGAAGGTAAGTGGGAGACATCACCAGGCCGTCTCACACAGCAGGGTCCACAGTGGAATAGACATCCTGAATGAAGGATGCTTTGAGCTATCTGTCAGCTCGGCTAGACGATGACAAAGACTCATCATGTGGAATTTGCATTCATATCATCTCTTTAATTTTTTTTTATACATTACAACTAAATCAAAGCTTAACTCTACTTTAAAAAGAAACTCAAGCAAAATCCTCACGTCTCTTTGGGATTTTTGTCCCATTCAGACTGTATATTTTTGCACGCTGTAATATGCTGTAGTGTACTCACTTCCCTGAACAAACCAATTCTTTTTGAACTGCCGCCATCTGTTAGCCACAGCTGTTCCCTTTATGCTACTCTTAGTTAATTACATCAGTACATATTGATTATATTTCATTTGTTTAATGTTTGGATCCTTTCCCGTATTCCTCTCTCTCTCTCTCTCTCTCTCTCTCTCTCTCTCTCTCTCTCTCTCTCTCTCTCTCTCTCTCTCTCTCTCTCTCTCTCTCTCTCTCTGTGTGAGCAATGAAAAGGAGAGGTAGGTGTTGGATAGCAGGAGAGAAGAGTGGGTCCTTCTAGGCCAGGAATTGGCTCCGGTTTTGTGCTTTAGTGAGGATATTAGAAAGAAATACTGCTGGGGCATCCAGGTAGCATAGCGGTCTATTCCGTTGCCTACCAACAGGGGGATCGCCAGTTCAAATCCCTGTGTTACCTCCGGCTTGGTCGGGCGTGCCTACAAGCACAATTGTCCGTGTCTGCAGGTGGGAAGCCGGATGTGGGTATGTGTCCTGGTTGCTGCACTAACGCCTCCTCTGCTCAGTCTGGGGGCCTGTTTGGGGAGGTGGGGGAACTGGGGGGAATAGGGTGATCCTCCCATGCGCTACATCCCCCCCTGGTGAAACTCCTCACTGTCAGGTGAAAAAAAGCGGCTGGCAACTCCACATGTATCAGAGGAAACATGTGGTAGTCTGCAGCCCTCCCTGGATCAACAGAGGGGGGTGGAGCAGTGACCAAGACAGCTCGGAAGAGTGGGGTAATTGGTCAAGTACAATTGAGGAGGGAAAAAAAGGGGGGGGGCCAAAAAAAAGAAAATAAAAGAAAGAAATACTGCTTCAGAGCATTGAAGTCGAGGGTACACACAAAAGAAAGTGAGCGGTGTGCCTTGGGTTGAGTTTCTTGAGCGATTTAAGCCTTAGCCAACCGTTTTCTGACAATCCATTGCTTCTTTTGGTTCGGTGGCTTTGTACAACAGTGATCTAAATGATGCATATCTGAATAACCCATAGCCGCCTGGCAGCAGATGAAAATACAGACCATTCCTGTCACAGATGGAGTCCAGGGTGCTGTGGTACAGAATGGACAGGATAAAGGCACTGAACCAGGTAGGAATAGTGTCGAATTTTTAGAAAGCAGGGAGAATGCTCACTGCAGCAATGCCCTCCTGGATTTTCCACCTCAAACCCAGTCATGTAGAATCTCTTCCCACACTGGGTTTCTCTTGTGGCGTGTTGTCTCTACTGTCACTGTCGGTCTGAAACAGCTTTTCTCTCGAATGTTCCCCGAAGACAAAACTCAAATCAAATTGTGCTTAACCACCCCCTAAACATGCTACAGAGTAACCCCTCGAGGACACTACTGATCCATTTGTATGTATTGTAGATTCTCCTCTTTGACACTTTTTCCTCTGGGAAACGAGGCGGTACCGGCATGCCTATACATTACACATAGTCCTACATGCTCTGGTGGATATATACACTGCTCAAAAAAATAAAGGGAACACCTAAAAACACAATATAGACCTCGATGAATGAAATATTTCAGCTGAAAATCTTTATTTATTAGACAGAGGAATGTGTTCAAGACAATTCAAAATGAGGCTCAGTAGTGTGTGTGGCCTCCACGTGCCTGTATTCACTCCCTACAACGTCTGGGCATGCTCCTGATGAGACAACAGATGGTCTCCTGAGGGATCTCCTCCCAGACCTGGATCAGGGCATCGGTCAACTCCTGGACAGTCTGTGGTGCGACATCGCGTTGGCGGATGGTACGAGACATGATGTCCCAGAGGTGCTCGATTGGATTCAGGTCTGGGGAACGTGCAGGCCAGTCCATAGCATCAATGCCCTCGACATACAGGAACTGCTGACACACTCTGGCCACATGAGGACGAGCATTGTCATGTATGAGCAGGAACCCAGGGCCCATTGCACCAGCATATGGTCTGACAATGGGTCTGAGGATCTCATCCCGGTACCTAATGGCAGTCATGGTACCTCTGGCTAGCACGTAGAGGTCTGTGCGGCCCTCCAAGGATATGCCTCCCCAGACCATCACTGACCCACCGCCAAACCGGTCATGCTGGAGGATGTTGCAGGCAGCAGAACGTTCTCCACAGCGTCTCCAGACTCTCTCACGTCTGTCACATGTGTTCAGTGTGAACCTGCTCTCATCTGTGAAGAGCACAGGGCGCCAATGGTGAATCTGCCAACCAAGATGTTCTCTGGCAAAGGTCAATCGGGCTGCACGGTGTTGGGCTGTGAGCACAGGCCCCAATTGTGGACGTCGGGCCCTCATACCATCCTCATGCATTCTGTTTCTCACTGTTTGAGCAGAAACCTGCACATTAGTGGCCTGTTGAAGGTCGTTTTGTAGGGCTCCGGCAGTGCTCCTCCTGTTCCTCCTTGCACAAAGGACCAGATAGCGGTCCTGCTGCGGGGTTGTTGTCCTCCTGCGGCCCCCTCCACGTCTCCTGGTGTACTGGCCTGTCTCCTGGTACCTCCTCCATGCTCTGGACACTGTGCTGGGAGACACATCAAATCTTCTTGCCACAGCACGCATTGATGTGCCATCCTGGATGAGCTGCACTACCTGAGCAACTTCTGTAGGTTGCAGATACCGCCTCATGCCGCCTCTAGTGGTGAGGGCACTAGCAAAATGAAAAACTAACCAAAGATCGGCCAGAAAAGATGAGGACAGGCAAATGGTCTGTGGCCACCACCTGCAAATCCATTCCTTTTATAGGGGTTGTCTTGCAAATTGTCTAATTTCCACCTGGTGGAAATTAGACAATTTACCAACAGGTGAAATTGATTCACAAATCAGTGTTGCTTCCTAACTGGACAGGTTGATATCTCAAAAGTGTGATTGACTTGGAGCTACATTGCATTGCTTATGTGTTCCCTTTATTTTTTTGAGCAGTGTATATAAAAGCAGTCTAATGGAGATTAGCATGTATGTGTTATACTAATTAAGATAATGTGCATAAATTGTGTTTTCAGAGGGTTTCTACACATGTCATCGGGGATCCTGGTCGACAAAATCAAAGGCTTTTTTGTATGAAACCCTGCTGGCTCGCACCGCACATATCAAGTCTCTCATATCTAGCTCCACTTTGCTGATTTTGCTTCTATGCTTCTTCCTCTGTCTGTCATTTGTTTTATATTGTGTATTCTATTGTGTTGAGATTGATATTTACTCTCACCAATGGTTATTATATTACGATTAAAGTCTGTTTTGTGACTGCTGTTGAATATAGTAGCGTCATAAAATCTTATGTTATGTATAGCACGTTGCATTAATGATTTAATGATGACCCTATTATGTTTTACATTATTTACGTGCTTGCTAGTGCTATCATTAATATATATATATATATATATATATATATATATATACACACACACACAAGAACAGCATTATTGCATCAGTAGTTGTATTACTACAAAAAGATATTGTTAGCCAAGTGACCAGCAACTGTAATGAAATAACAGATGACTGCCAACATATATTGTAAGTGCCATCATCAGGAGTATGACCAGCATGTATTAATAAGAAATCGATGAGACAGCATGGATTTCTTGTCCCTTAATCCCGATCTAAATTCATTATACATTTGTGGTTACAGTGGATGCAATTGAAGATACTGTGAAGAAAACCCTCTTCCCAGAGCTGGATGAAACGGCAGCTGTCCTGACCAATGGAGACAGAGAGGGGCAGGCAGAGGCTAATCATGATGCCCTGGAAGAGAACATTCTGCCATCCATCGACGGACCAACGGGAGCCCATGATGGTGCCGTTACCATGACATTCCTGGGCTTCTCGGAGGCAGAACCTAATCAGGTTCCAAGCGTCGTGATTGATGAGAAGAGGGAGGAGGTAGAGCCGCTGCTGATGCGAGCAGAACGAGTGATCATCACAGATGAAGGGGAAGATGTGCCAGAAGATCATTCTCTCAAGGTAGAGCGTGTCGAGGTCAGGCAGTTGGATGATGCCCCTCAGCCAAACTCAGACACCCCCACAGAGGAGGGAGGAGAGATGGCAAAGGAGGAGGAGGTGGTGAAATCAGAAGCAGGATCAGAAACCTCCACCGAGCCAAAGGAAGACCTGCAGAGCAGTGAAGCCATTTCAGCCACAGCACGGGAAGATGAAGCAACAAGAGATGGAGAAATGACAGGCGACATACAGTCCAACGAGAGTCCGACATATATAGCGTCCAGTGAGAATGGAGATGGAGAGGGAGAAGCTGAAGGAGACAAAACTGAGGTCGTCTCGGAGCAGTTGCAGCCCTCAGTTGATGCTCTAGAGGGTGCTACAGTGGCTTCAGTGCCGGTCTATTCGGAGGGCCCGCCTCCCTCTCTCAGCTCGAGGGCAGAGGCAGAGAATGAACCTGAGGGTGTCCAGTCATGTGAACAGGCTGCAGCTGCACCAGAGGAGGCAGCAACAGAGGGGGAGGAGGACGCAAAAGCAACGGGGGCAGAGGAAGCCGTAATAGCCCCGATACCTGCTGCCCTACCGGGGCAGTTCCAGGAGATCTCCCTTGCTGACCCCCAGGAAAACCAGAGGACAGAATCTGGCCCAGGGGAGGAGCAGCCCCTACTGTGTGAGGCCAAAGCCCCTCAGACCCAAGCAGAAACCAAGGAAGGCAACAGCCCAACCAACACAGAGAGACACGTGCCGAATAGAGGCGGCCCAGGGGAGGAGCCTGTCACTCCCAAACGCAAAACCTGCCAGTGCTGCTCTGTAATGTGACTACCACTTCTGTCACTCTCCTCTGTTTCTTTCCTCCTTCCTCCTTTTTTTTCCTAGATGCCTCGGAGCACCTCATGAAACTGGCTTTTAACTTGCTCAATCACAAACTGACAAACTTTAAGGCTTTTGTGCAACAAGTCCAGATTTTTATTTTGTTTGTTGTTTTTTATTTGTCATCATGGTCAAACAACTCTCAAAAATCTCTTGAGAACTTATTGGCGGATGTGGAAAAACACAGAAAATTGAAATTGTTCTAAAAACAGCTATGACCAACGGCATTCTCGGCATTGGTGTGTGAACTTGATTGACAAAACGTGAAGTCGTATTTATTTTTGATGTGTGAATTTGTCGGACGGAGAATTCAGACTTGGTGTTCATTCGAGGTAGGATTTCACAGAAACACCGTTGACAGGAGTTCAAATAAGACGTGCCCTATCACCTTTAACACGCTCAAACCAATCCATCTTTCAGTAAAAGTTTTGAAGCGTTGTGTCAGCTTGCTTTTCTGGGGTGTCGGTTAGCTGAAAACATGATTCAGACGAGCTAACTGTACTTCTGCTGAACCGGTGCAAAAGCATCTAGTACAGGTAGTCCCCGGGTTAAGAACGCCTGATTTACGGATGGCCGTAGTTACGAACCGGCCTCCGTAAAGCCCATTTAAAAAAATCGAGTTACACACGATGGTTCGCGCTAACGAACGGACGGACTACTTTGCGCGACGCTCAGAACACTGCGCGTTTTGGGCAGTCTGTCGGCCTGAGGGAGAACAACACCATGCCGTCATCGACATTTTAAGTCGGATTGCGTAAACATTGTGTGCGTTGTCTTTTGACTTAAAATGTTAGTGTGTTTACCGTCGTAACCACGGCTACAAAGCATAAATCTGATGCAAGTGATGGTGATGCGTCGAAGAAAAGGAAAACGACCACGATTGAAACGAAAAGTGGAAATAATCAAGCGTTCAGAGAGAGGTGAAACGCTCTTATCGTTTTGTCACTTACCCGGGGAGGCGGGGAGGCGAGCCCCGAGCCGGCTCTCGTTTCTGACCTCAGACGGCCGGCCTCCGCCGGTCACGACCCGCACCCGGGACAGTGGCAGGTGGGGAGTTTGAAATGTAAGAAATGTTTCTTTAATGTTTTTTCCATACCTATACACACATTCTCTCAATTATAACAGTTATAAATACTGTACTGTAGTTACATGTATTATGATTACTGCAGTATTATATTTATGATGTCCTAGGTAGAATATATACTATATACTAAGACAAACGTTTGACTAATTGACGGTAGATGTGAACTGTACGTAACTGTTCCGACTTACGTACAAGTTCGACATAAGAACAGGCTCAGAAACGCAACTCGTTCATAACCCGGGGACTGCCTGTTTCACAGTGTCTGTGTTAAGCGTCCAGTCAGGATGAGTTGTAAATAATATGTAACGTTCGCTTCCCAATTGAAATTGTACAATCCGTACCAGGCCAATGTCCAGTCACACACTTAAGATCATGCTCTCGCGCCTTTCTGTTCACAACGCAGTCGCACAACAGTTGTGCTGCGCATCTACAACACTGTTCTTGTTTTAACCCTCTCCTTCCTTCTCCCTTTTTCTTTTCTTTTCTGCTGTCGCACCCTTTTTCACATCAACATGTCCACAAAGGCTCCCTCCTCCCCCTCTGTGCCCGTCACGGCGGCCATGTTGCGGGGGGGGGTGTCATCCATCACTGTGAAGGAGGCGGGAGGTGTCAGTGTTTAAGTGCCTAGCTAAGCTCCGTTACCAGGAGTACAGCTTTACAGTCCCTCCAGCACACGTGGCTCTTACATGTTTGTTTATTGTTGTTGTTGTTTTTATTATTTGGCTTTGCTGACCAGCTGTCCAGAGCCATGAAGTGTAAAGCATCCGGCAATACACTTGCAGCACAGAAAAAGCAGGGACCAAAGATGTCTGATCTGCAGCCGTCCTATCTATAATTCAGCACCACCTAAAGATGTAGATAAGAGAGGGTCTTTCTGGGAGTCGACTTGAATAAGACACTTAAGATGTGGCAACGCTGTGAAAGGAGACTCTGGTGGAAGCTCTCTTCCAGACTCGTGTCGGATTATTTTATTGATCTTGATCTTTTGTTACAGTCTTTTGTTGTTGTTGTTTTTAATCCAAATACCGGCACTCGATTTTATTTACTCCTTAATCACCGTACTCATGTTATCACTCCATGGACTAAATGTGTGAAATGATCTTCCATATGAATAACATCGGGTACAGCGTTGAATGATAGTCACAGGCTGTTGTGCCACCCGTTCCAAAGGGAAATTATAAGCGTATGTTTTCTATTTTAAATGTAGGTTTTAGGAGCGGCTGTGCAAGTTTGTTGAATTGAAAGTGGTTGAGTTGTTGTGTAAAAAGTGATTTTTGCTTTGAATTTGTCAGTTTGGGAAAGACCAGTGTGGTTTAATGATTAAATTGACGTTTGTGAAACCCTGTTGTGATGGTAGATTAGGTTTTGTGGGTGGGTCTGTGCTGACACAGAAATACTCCATATGGAGACGCTACTTTTGCACACCACATGCACGTTTTGGCATGGTGCACATTTTCTATTCATTTCTGTACATTTACATTGATTTCCAATAGAGGTCCTTTCTCCTCTACTCATTGGCTATCGTAGTTATAACAAGGATATCACATCAAGAGTGGGCACCGGAAAATGTGGCTTTTTTTTTTAGAGGTCATTACTAAATGAAGAGGGGGTCAGAAATGTATTTTTTTCAGTTTATTTTGGCCAGACATCTGGGTGTCTTTTACTGTTTTACTCATTAAGGTTCATGAAGAATTACAAGAAATAATGCACAGTGGGTGGCACGGTGGCGCAATGGTTAGAGCAGTCGACTCACAGCAAGAAGGTCCTGGGTTCGAGCTCTGGGGTCGTCCAACCTTGGGGGTCGTCCCGGGTCGTCCTCTGTGTGGAGTTTGCATGTTCTCCCCGTGTCTGCGTGGGTTTCCTCCGGGTGCTCCGGTTTCCTCCCACAGTCCAAAGACCAGTAGGTCAGGTGAATCGGCCATACTAAATTGTCCCCGTGTGTGTGTGTGTGTGTGTGTGTGTGTGTGTGCGTGTGTGTGTGTGATGGCCTCGTGGCCTGTCCAGGGTGTCGTCCCCCCCCCCCCCCCGCCGCCCAATGACTGCTGGGTTAGGCTCCAGCGACCCTGAGAGCAGGATAAGCGGTTCGGATAATGGATGGATGACACAGTCCTTTATTCACCAGCTGCTCATTAATATTTCTCTTTTCTATCCGTATTTAAGAGCAATGTATGCTGAGGTGTACATTGTAAGCCTCCACAGTCTTTCCACAACCTCATAGCATTTGCTGCACAGAAGAACTGATAGCAGACTGGTGGAGGTGTAGAAACAGAATCAGGGTTCCTGCTGTGAATGGAGATGCATGTTTGTTCTTCTATCTCCGGCATATTTACTGTAGCTCTTAGGAGTATAAAACACATTTTAAAATGGTCCAACTTAAACTATTGGAAAGAACCAACAGAGAAATATGCTGAAGTGGCAAGTGGTAAAGGAGGTAACTGTCAAGTAAAAAAAAAACAAGAATCCAAGTGGAGTAGACGGCATTCAACACCACCAATTTCACAATCGCATAATAAGGACTCTGTTCCCATCGGTATTAAGAGTGTGGCGAAACAGTAGAAAGTCCAACGTGGAGCTTTAACCTCTGCTTTCACGGCTCCACACGCTCTGCAGGCCTGTGCAGATACACCACAGCAACCCACCAGGTGAGTGTGTCTGTTGTTGCTTGATGTCCCGCCCACTGAAGATTTCCCGAATGACCAGATGTCAGTCAGCATTCAGGTAAATACTTCACACCGAACCCCTTTCAAGTCCTAGTGTGAGACATGAGACGTTAAACCGAGGTCCCGACTCGCTGTGCTCATTAAAGGTCCCATGGCACTCATCGCAGAGTAGGAGGATCCCCGGTGTCCTGGCAAAATTCCCAACCTGGCTGTCTCCATCTGGCCACCTAATCACCCCCCCCCCCGTGTAATTGGCTCAATGATTCCTCCCTCCCCGCCTCAAGCGGATGTGTGGTGAGCGGTCTGGTGCAAAATAGCTGCCGTGCATCACCCAGGTGGGTGCCACACATTGGCGGTGGTTCAAGTGAGTTTCCCCCCCTTGACTGTGAAGCACTTTGGGTGTCTAGAGAAAGCGCTATATAAAATGTAATTCATCATTATTGTCAATATGCCAAGACCAGGAAGGGCTTTGTTCATAATCCAAAATGTCTCCTCTTTCATATTTACCAGAAATTGTAAATTTAATCATGGGAATGCAACGACGACCTCCCGGCAACCCCACCCGACCTCACCCAAAACCTCTGAAATCACCCATTGGCAATTAGTGACTACAGCATGTCTTAATAGGATTTGTTTTGTTTTTGCATTTCTTGTTTTTATCCCGACATTGAGGCCAGCACACACCACTCACTGCAGCAGGAGAGCGGCAGGCCAAAGGCCGCCTGTAGAGCGCCAGCTCTGTCCGATATGACTTCTGCTGCATTAAGCAGCCCTCTGCAAAACCAGCCCGCACTGGTGTGCTGTGGCCTTCCAGCAGCCGGGTCTCTGATGTGATGCAGGGCACAAGGTGAGGAATGAGTCCTCATATTTTATCTTGTTAGAAATCAGCAAGTTTGTATTTATTTCCTTGTACCAGCAATGAATTTGCTATTCAAATGCCGTATTTTTAGACATTTAATCTGTTTTTTAAAGCAACATTTAGAAGTTTTGAGTTTCATCCGAGTCGATGAAGCGATCAGTGAGAAGCCCGTCCAATTCAACGTGATGGGGACCCTGTGCAGAAATGTTTTGTCTCGGTCAGTCTTGCAGCGGACGCTTGGATGCCGTGCAACTGGTTATACTTTGTTTTTTTTTTCTTTTCCAGCCAAGTCACAAAATTAAAATGATCGACCGCATGATCACATGGGCCCGCACACAAACAAAAGAAAGCACAACCGAGTCGAGGAAGAGCCAAAAATGGATGTCCCAGCAGATAAACGAGGCCGACAGTGTTCAAAATCTTCCCTCATTTCACAATCCCGGAGTCCACAGTGGGACGAGGCGCTCCGTTGAGTTGTGCTGGCAGTATTGGGAAATTGCAGACTTTTCTGATGTGCTCAGTGAGGTTATAAAACTGGGTGCAGTACCTCACCAGCCTTCAGTCTTCGACACTGCAAGGGAGACCAGATAGAGCAGGTCAAGTTGAAGTAGCTGCAAAACTGACCTGTATCGGAGAAAACCGACAGTGCGATGCCTTCAGTATACGGAGACATGCTTGCTGCCTGGGCCACGGTTGCCCTCTTCTTCATCTTCTTCACGTCCGTAAGCCGGGCGGCCCCTTCATTGTGTGACCGCCTGGTCAGGCTGGCGGACGAACTACATCTTCGTCGTTTGGAAGGCAGGTGGGCGGTGGTGGCCGGTAGCCTGAACCACCCGCCGTCCCTGGAGGCCCTAAAACTCAGAGACAGCATCACCATCGACTACTCGAAAGCCAATCTCGCCACGGCCGCCAACGCCTCCTCTTACTCCTACACACAAATCAACCGCTTTGGCGACCGCTGCCAGTATCTGCCCTACAACATCTCGGTAGAAGGAAGCAACTTTACTTTCAATACCGGGGGCCGCTTCAACCTCACCGGGGTCTTCCTCCGTACGTCCTGCCCAGACTGCATGGTGATGCGCTGGGACGTGGCGTCCAGCAGGAGGGTGTCAACAGACGTTTACCTGATTAGCAAGAGGAGAGAGGTGGAGCTGGAGGAGATGCAGGAGTATCAGGCTCAGCTGGAGTGTCTGGGGCTTCCTCCGCCGGTAGTGATGGATCCTACCATGGCACTGTGTCCATAGAGGACTCCTTGTAAACCAGCAGCAGAGAGACACTAGGCTTAAAGGATGTTGCTAACATGATATTATCATGTGGGTTGTATGCCATATATCTGCTGAAATTATTATTATTTTTTTAATTGTCCAGTGCCAATAGGTTGTTTTCCTTGATATACAGCTAGTTAGATGGGAAATTTACGTGTTATTTCATATCTATTCCAAGTCCTAAATTCAATATCCTTCAAAATGAATCCCCATGTGGCCACTGGTGACTACAAGATGGCTTGATAAAATGTATTTTGCTGTGGTTTCCTGTTTGTATTCCACCAAGAAGCTGACACATCTCTGAAGTCAAATAGGACGGAGAGAGATCTGCATTCATTTCGATTTGCATGCACTTGTTTCCTTTTAACGTTTCTGTGAGCTGCAATCATTTCCATCAGTCGTCTCTCTCGCCGTTCCAACGCAAACCTCTTGAGAGAAGTGTGCAGTCTTTTCCCAGAGACCCAGCAGTTTTGTGTTCAGTCCAAGGCGCTGCAACAGTCGGTGAGCTTTATCATAGTGGACAGGTCCAATTCCGACTGAGTAGGAAGTGCTAGAATGTTAATGTCAGTCATCAGCCATTGGAAACACACACACACACACACACACACACACACACACGCGCGCGCGCGCACGCACGCACTCTCACACACACACACACACACACACACAGTTTCATTCACTTGAGTGGACCATGTATTGCCTGCTAACTGGATTATAATCACACGTTGAGTATGATTACCATAATCAGTAAAGTAATCTCCTTGTACGATTAATTGCAGTGGGCCTGTTTGTGCATGGGTGTTCTCATATGCACGTGCTTGTTGATATGCGAATGTGCGTGCGCGTGTGTGAGCTCGTGCAAAGTGTGAAAGTGTGGGCGTGCGTCGAGAGTAAGCAGCAGGTGGGTGTTAATGAGGGTGGGGGGCTGGACCAGTCCGCCAGGCTTTTAGTATCCAGCGAGTCAGAGCTTTGAGCGATGCGGTTCTGTTTAGGTTGACGATACACCGGCCAGCTCAGACGGTACGAGGCCAGAGTGTGTGTCTGTGTGAGTGTGTGGGTACGGGTACGGGTACGGGTTTTCATCTGAGTTTTGTTTGTTTTCCCGACACAAGTATCTGGAGGTCAATTTCGCAGACGGTACTGAACCACCAGGTATGTGCTGCTGAATACTTTGTGAAATGTTGTGTTTTCGTTGAGCTGTAAACAGTTTTCCATGTAGGGCTGTTGTAGTACAACACGCTGCTTTACTACAACACAAGACAGCCGCCATGATGCTTGTAAACAAGCTGCCCATTTAAACGTGATTGCTGGCGTCCGGGTAGCGTAGCGGTCTGTCCCGTTGCCTACCAACACGGGGATCGCCGGTTCGAATCCCCGTGTTACCTCCGGCTTGGTTGGGTGTCCCTACAGACACAACTGACCGTGACTGCGGGTGGGAAGCCGGATGTGGGTATGGGTCCTGGCCGCTGCACTAGCGCCTCCTCTGGTTGATCGGGGCGCCTGTTCGGGAGGGGGAGAGTAGAGTGATCGTCCCACATGCTACGTCCCCCTGGTGAAACTCTTCACTGTCAGGTGAAAAGAAGCGGCTGGCGACTCCACATGTATCGGAGGAGGCATGTGGTGGTCTGCAGCCCTTCCTGGATGATGGGGGATGCGATGATGGAGCAGCGACTGGGACGGCTCGGAAGAGTGGGGTAATTGGCCAAATGCAACTGGGGAGAAAAAGGGGGGGAAATCCAAAAATAAACAAATACACACACACACACATATATATATATATATATATATATATATATATATATATATATATATATATACATATATATATATATATATATATATATATATATATATATATATATATATATATATAATCCAGCTGGATCATTTTGCTCCTTATTTGTTAAGCACTTTGAGTGTTTCTTTTAACAAAGTTATTTATATATATATATATATATATATATATATATATATATATATATATATAAAACAAAAAACATGATTCCTGTACTCTACAACAGATGTGATTTGACAAATGAGGTCCACTAAACTGTGAAAAGCAAGCGTCTGTAAAATGTGCAAAGAGCTAATTAGACATCCATGCAGGAGATTCTAATTAGGGGGGAAAAAGATGGCTGCATTTGTTTAAACTCATTTGCATTTTTCCCAAAATGGCCTCACTGGTGACCCCCCCCCCGCCTGCCCCACCAAAAAAAATAAATAAATAATTTTTTTTAAAAAAGTTGGCTAGTTTATTTGTAAGAGTCCTTTTCAAATGTGTTTTTAATCATAACCATAATTTAACACTGTTCCTTTGTTGAGTGAGCTCCTTTGTTGCTAATGAGCTAATAAGCCTATTACTCTGTGGTGGTTTATTCTGCAATCTCTTGCAACAGCATTTAGCCAATGAGTGAGTTGGAAAAATCTCATGAAAAAAAATCCCCCCAGTTTTCTCTGTGCGTCTAGTAAAACACAGCAAGTCAGTTGTAGGCTTGATAATATTTACTTTAGGTGAATAATATCATCACATTGTTTAGGCAAATAGGCTTAAGGGGGGATATCTCATTAAAATAGTTTAGATTTAGAGGACTCGGATTGCGTTCGTCTGTCCCAATATGGGTAAGGAGATTGTTCTTCTGTGCCACCGTGGGATCATTGTGCTAATTCAGCTAAGCTCGTGATTTCCGAAGCAATTGTGCAAGTATCAGCAAGTACGACTTAGCAGAGCAGTCTAGAGAGAGGTTTTCAATACGTTCGCGAGGTTGCTTCAACATTTGTTCCCTGCCCAGATGGGGCGTGAATATATTATAATAAATATTTGAAATGTAGACGTGATGTAGTTTGATATGGTCCAAAGCTGTGAAGCGCTGTCCGGCACATGCGGGCCGAGCCTGCAGAGGAGGTGTCGTGGTGATGTAAAAATCCCACCAGTGCAACGCGCGTTATATCTGATGGCGTGTGCCACTGCAAAAGAGATGGCTGGTTGGTCCACCAGCTGTTTTCATAATCTAATTAGCAAAATTGATTTATTTATTTTTGAAACTATAAAAGAAGTGCAAGGTAAAACTAGATTACCATTCTTGCCAAAGTGGCGGTTGAAGCACATGAATTTACATTGCAGCCCCAAACTTGCTGTGCGGTGTCAGCTGGTGACTGCTACTAATTCCCCGCAAGTTATTGATGGTCACAGTAGTTTTACATAACAGCCTTGTTTCCCCACCACGCTGCTGTTAGATTACACACCGTGTTCTGCCCTCATTAAGCCAACTCACAGCAAGTGTAGAGCCCCTAAAATGGTGCTTGTCCCGAATAGCTCAGAGGGGTCACAGCACCCCTCTATCTATCGATTGATAGATGGAGAGATCTATCAGAATCATGGTTATTGGTCAGTACATACATGATTACATGCATTGGTAAGTGTGCACATACATGGAGTTGGACTCCGGTTTCGTGGCTCTCCCAGTGTACTTAACATAGACTAACAACACTACAACACAACTCTCCCAGTGTACTTAACATAGACTAACAACACTACAACACAACAACCTGCAGATGTATACACAAGGATTGACCTATACATGCCTGAGGTAGATGGACGTGACAGAGTGTACCAGTATACATACAATGTACATCTGTCTGTCTGTCTGTCTGTCCATCCAGCATGTTCCCTCGCTCAGTTCCACATTTCCCCTAATGATTACTTACAACGCGTGCCAAAAACCAGGTCACTGCAAATGGCTTAGAAGGATGGCGGGGGGTTGGCAAGGACAGCGATGGAAGGAAATGAGGCCTTTGGCAGGTCGATGGCTGAGCACAGCTCCCCCAAAGCTGTCCCACGGGGGGGAGAGAGAGACGAATGTGTGTGTATGTTGGGATCACACTGACATAAATGCAGTATGGATCTGAGAGGAGGAAGATACAAGTGTGTGTGTGTGTGTGGGTGTGTGTTGAAGGAGGACGGGGGGGGGGGGGGTTCAGATATTAAAGCAGGACTCACAAGTAGTCAGTGGTCATACTCTGCAGACTGGCCTATTTTGGTGTGTGTGTGTGTGTGTGTTCGTGTGTGTGTGTGTGTGTGTGTGTGTGTGTGTGTGTGTGTGTGTGTGTGTGTGGTTTTGAGACCTGTAAGCTGATTATAGAGTGGTGTGCTCAGCAGAAAGCTTTATACCCCTGCACAGCGGAGTAAACTCATACTCCTATTGCTTACCTTACAAACAATGCTCAGCATAAAGCGATAAACACCCCCCCGCCATGCAACATTAACGGGCTAGGGGAGTATCAGCATACAGTAACCGGTGTTGAGTAATCAGAATACAAAAAAAAAAAAAGTAACTATGCCAATATAGTTACAGAAGAAGAAGAAAGACGTAATCAGATTACCGATACAGTTCTTAAAAAACGGGGATTATTTTTCAGGGCTACATTTTAAAAATAACTGTGAAATAAATGCTTTTCCCCCACGGCACTGCACATTTGCCGACGTGGGCTTTGCGCCGCAAATTGTGGTCACTCACTCATGGACCCCTTCACAGCAAGAAGGTTCTGGGTTCGAACCCCAGGCTGTCCCAGCTCCTTCCTGTGTGGGGTTTGCATGTTCTCCCCGTGTGTGCGTGGGTTTCCTCCGGGCGCTCCGGTTTCCTCCCACCATCAAAAAGACATGCATGTTAGGGTTACGACTCCTGCCTGTGCCCCTGAGCAAGGCAATGGAAAGAAGAACTGGAGCTGGTCCCCGGGCGCTGCAGCTGCCCGCTGCTCCTATACAATAAGGGTTAAATGCAGAGAAGAAATTCGTTGTAAGAATGCAACGTATAATAATGCGGCTTTCTTGTTTTTCATTTCATTTTTCATTTGCTTGACTTGACTTCCCTGCCCACCGTAGTGAGTGAGGGGAATCTGCCCGTAAGGAAACAGACAGACTGGGAGTCTTCATCAGATACGGTTAATAAGTTCAAAACACATATACAGCAGCATATTTGTGTGGTTTAAACAGCCATCTCTGCAGACTATGCTTCACTTTATGCAACAAAAAATAAACTTGAAGCGTAAAAAAAAAATTATACATTTAATAAAATGGAAGCTATGCGCGTGAGGAATGTCAGAAATGCTCCTGAAAACGCTCTCTAAACGCACGCTCGTTAGTCTTTGCTATATTAACTATCCATCCATCCATCCATCCATTATCCATACTGCTTATCCTGCTGTCAGGGTTGCAGGGATGCTGGAGCCTATCCCACCAGTCACTGGGCGGCAGGCGGGGAGACACCCTGGACAGGCCGCCAGGCCATCACAGGCCTATTCCTTGTAATAATAGTAATCTAACTAAAGCTGAAGGAGTCTCTGTCTGTCTGTCTGTCTGTCTGTCTGTCTGTCTGTCTGTCTGTCTGTCGGTCGGCAACCATTCATCTGAAGGACTTCACACTTGGCAGGTGCGCCGTGGGTCTGGACGGTTTCGTGCTCGTTAATTTTGCCTCCCGTCCCTTAAAATATGGAGTCATCCTGTATTTTAGAAGGAAATGTTCTGCTGCGCTAGGCTCCAGCAGCCCCGCGACCCTGAGAGCAGTATAAGTGGTTTGGATAATGAATGAATGAATGAATGAATGTTCCGTATTCTCACAACAGGAGAAAGTAAAATATGCAGGCAGTGCCTCCGTATTTCTTCCTTCCTTCTCCGTCACCTGAACATTGCGGTAGTTTGCCAGAGCAGTTTCCCCGGGTTACCAGGGGCACATGGCCTATGTCCTACAATTGTACATTTATTATTAAATCAAATAATTGAATTTTGCTAAGAAATAAGAGTTCATTATACATTTGCAAAATGGTACATTGTTATGTTCACTGAATTTATTTTGTGCGTTGCTTTTAATTAGGTTTCCTTTATTAATCCCCTTGAGGAAATTCAGTTGCTGCAAATTAGCCCACCCTAGCTGTGAGCCGTGTAGCTAGGAGCAGTGGGCTGCTGCCTTCACGCTGCGCCCACTTCTTTTTCCCATTGCCTTGTCAGGGGCGCAGACAGGAGTATAAACCCTAGCATGCGTGTTTCTTTTGATGGTGGGGGAAACCGGAGCACCCGGAGAAAACCCACCGGCCACTGCAGACACGGGGAAAACATGCAAACTCCACACAGAGGATGACGACCCCCCCCCCCCCCCAAGGTTGGACAACCCCGGGTTCGAACCCAGGACCTTCTTGCTGTGAGGCGACAGTGCTAACCACTGGGCCACTGTGCCACCTAATAAGGCATTTAACTGAGACATTATGTAGCTACATGTCTGTTTTCTAGAGACCTATTTCTCAGTAATTTGTGATATTGGACCACACAAATAAAACTGACTTGACTTGACTGGTCTACTTACTGTAGGCAGGTGTCTAGCCTACTGTATATTTCCCTTTACGTGAACCTTCCAAGCCTGCCACATGCTGAACTAACACCACATTTTGTGTGCATCCATAGAGTCAGGGAAATGACTATTTATGAAAAATAAAAGCAACCTTTTCCATTGAGGTGGGGGTCATGGGGCCTGGGGAGGCAGTGGTGGGAGCAGAGATGGGATTGAGTTTAGTGTCCCTTATTTTTCTGAGCTAAAAGAGGCAACCCTACTGACGGGCTGCCCAAATGTGTCTCGTTGGCCCCCTTCTTTTACTCTGGCTTACATGTAGGGTGACCAGATGACAACAAGCCAAGTGTGGGACAAACAGTGTTTGTGTGGAACAATGTGGGACACGTATAGGCCTATACTTTATTTTGAAATTCACAGGCCTACTGCCTGCATTTACTTTATGATGTTGTCTGTGACAGTTCAGTATCTGGACACCTGATTTGTTGACTAAAAAACACTGTGGATACTCTTAATTCAAGTAGCAGGCCTAAAAGAGAGGGTGGGGGTGGGTGCTTTTAATCTATGTATTAACTAAAACAGCATTGTCTGTTTGCCGTTTTGCTACATGTTTTCATGCGTAGAAGTTTGGTGTCCCCATTGTCCTTCATATATTGTTTTGTTGTCTTACAAAATGCACTTGAGTAAGTCATGTTACTGACATCTTTTCTTTTGTTTCTTTTCTTATTTGGCATTGAGGTAATCCAAATGTAACTGAAAGTAACCGATTACATTACTTTATCTGGTGATACTCAGAGTAAGTTACTGAATACATTTTTCAACAGGTAATTTGTAATTGTAACAGATTACATTTATAAAGTAATCCTGCCAACCCTGATTATTAATACCATAACTGCAGCCAAACCGATAAGGAAGATAACTTTGTTTTTGTTATAATAGTGCTGCAAAGACCACTGCAGGTTGTTCTTTCTTTTGTTCAAACATAATTAGGTTATATTTGCACACAAAAAAACCTTAATTGAAAGGTGAAAAGTCAATAAAATGTTTAACTTCCTGAATATATTTCTAATTAACTCCTGTCAGAGGTGGGGCGCCATTAAGCACTAACGCAGCTATCATGCATAAAACATCAGGATTATTGTTATTATTATGACCGAAAATTAACTTTTGAGCAATAAAACATTTGCTTATTTGGGCTAAAATAAACTCCTCTTTTTTTCCTTTTTGGCTGGACCGGCCGGCGGGCCAACCCTACAAACCTCCCTGAATGACTGACCAACCGACTGACTGAGTGAGTGATCATAGTTTGAGTGACTGACTGAGTGATCAGTTTGACATGACTGGGCCGCCGGATCAGGTGACCAACAACGTCACTGAAGTTACACGATTGGTCAGCTGAGCGGCAGGAAGCATGAGGGAGAGCGCACAGTTAAAGCAGCCCAAATAACAATCACTCTGACAAAACGCTCACGGGTGAAGTCACAGAAGGATTGGGCCGCTTTTGTGGCGGCTACACCTGCGCAAAATCAGACAAAACGAAACCGTGCAACTCTCAAAGCAGCCGCAAAGGGTGAGATGCAGCCCAAACTGTGCTGCCAAGCAAATCGCGTCTCGGTGCTTCGGTGCTTTTTGCACGTATTTAAATTAGGTGATATGCATACATTTGGCGCAAAATTGTTCCCTTTCTATGCAAATGAGCCTCCTAGCAAAACACCAGCGCTAATAGCCACACGCAGTTAGAGTGAACATTATTGGCGTCTTCAGACAGTTGGTGGTAACTGACACCCAGACTTTCCAGTGATCATGACAGCAGTGACTCCAGGCGGGCTCATTGTAATATCCATAGGTCAGGATATAATGGTATGATCCAGTAATGGTCTAGTCCAGCACGACGCTAGGTGATGATGTCACTGACCTATTCGGGAGATGCAGGAAATGCACCGGAAGGAAAGGCTTGTGTATGTATGGCAGACCACAATAAACACGGAACACCAAACGTTATTTTATGTGTGGACATTGCTTCATTCGAGACACTGTAGAGTGACCATTAGGAGACAACCCCTTTAAATATTACACTCATGAGTGGGTATTTCGCAGGAGAATATAACTTTTTGATTTAACTAAGACCGAAATCATTCGCAGATACAGGTTGCCAGTGTTACGACTACGGATGAATACACTCGCTAGCCCTGACGGGTCGGACCCTTTAGCCGACTGGTTAACGTTGTCGCCGATGGTGCGGGAAATCCGGGTTCGCGTCCCGTTTGCGGCTGCCCCCTGAATTCGCTACATTGATGTCAGAAGTGGGATGGTGAGACCGTGAGGCCACCGGAAGCGCGTGCGCCCAGAGACGTGAGGGGACTGTAATATTTGCTAGTAATATTTGATTTGCTAATGTCCCTTACGGCTTTCCGTAGCGCCACAACAAAGTCACGTGATGTACGTAACAACGTCAGTGGGAATCCGGTCGGTGAATAAACACCCAAAACGAGAGAAGTCGTCCTTGCTTTATTAATGTTATAAGTTAACATAGCCAGAGGGCACAGATCATTACATGGTGTCAGAGTAGCGGAGTTTAAATACCCAATATGGATTCGTACGGCGTTCCAGCTCCACGGATGGACTGGGAATCGGCGAACTTACCTGAAGCATGGAGACGATTTCGACAAACAACGGAGCTAATGTTCAAGGGCCCCCTGCGCGGGAAGAACGAAGAGGAGAAATGCAGCTACCTCCTGCTCTGGATAGGGGAAAAAGGGCGCGATGTGCACAACACTTGGACACTCAGCGGAGAACAAGCCAAGAAGCTAGAAACGTACTACGATAAGTACACTGAGTACATCACCCCCAAAGCAAACCCGATTTATGCCAGATATAAATTTCATGAAAAGATGCAGGGAGAGAGTGAATCCTTCGAACAATTTGTAACTGAGCTAAAGCTCCTAGTCAAAGACTGTGCCTACCCAAATGCCGACGAGATGGTCAGGGACCGCATCGTGTTTGCCACCAACTCACCCAGAGTGAGAGAAAAGCTACTTAGCCAGGGAGCTGAGCTAACGCTAGAAAAAGCCATAGATGTAGCCCGCTCACACGAGCTAGCAAAGCAACAGCTAAAGTTTATGGGCCAGGGCAGCACACATGAAACGGTGCACGCAATAGGCAGAAAGACTTACAAACCGAACGCACCCAAAGCAGCTAACGCTAACTTCAGACAAAGGGAAGGTAACGTTAGCACCGCCGCTAGGGCGTGTAGCTATTGTGGAGGGCTACACGGCGCTAAAGCCACTTGCCCAGCTAAGGGTAAACAATGCATTAAATGCAAGAAGCTCAATCATTTTGCTAAACTATGCAAGTCTAGCTCCCAGGGACAGACAAAGTACTACCGCGGCACAGTACATGCCGTCGGAGAGAACCCAGAAGAGTACACCACTGACAGAGAGCAGGACGAACTGTACTTCGACAACATTACAGTGGAGAGCACCGCTGTGGGAGAACAGACAGAGCTGTACATAGACTGCATCTCAATAGAGAACAACGGAAAAAGCAACGAGCAGGCTTACGTAGAGGTTGGAATTGGCACACCTCCACAGAAGCTAAAGTTTAAACTAGACACTGGGGCACAGGCCAATACTATTCCCACCAACCTGTTCCAGGCGCTGTTCAAAAATGTGACACTGAAACCAGCAATACACAGACTCACTGAATATTGAGGAGGCGCGCTGAGCGTGAAAGGCACATGCAAACTCAAATGTAAGTACAGAGACAATGCAATGATGCTGGACTTTTACGTCATTGACCCAAACGCCCCACCAGTCATGGCAATGAAAACATGCCGTGACCTAAACTTGGTAAAAATAGTGATGGCTGTGAGCGAGGAAAACAATGTCACATCACAGAGCATAATGGATGAGTATGCAGATGTTTTCCAGGGAATAGGAGAGTTCCCAGGCGAGTGCACCTTCCGCGTCCCACCAGATGCAACGCCAGTCGTCTGCCCGCCACGCAGAATCCCCATCGCCCTACGCAGCAAACTGAGGGACGAGCTTGACAGCATGGAGAAAGGCGGCATAATCTGTAAGGTAACAGAACCCACAGAATGGGTGAACGCACTCGTCATTGTTGAGAAGCCAAAGACAGGCAAACGTAGGGTGTGTTTAGACCCCAGAGCTCTTAACAAAGTGATACAACGACCTCACTACCCTCTCCCCACGCTGGAGGACGCCACCACAAAGCTCGCTGGAGCTGAGTACTTTAGCGTGTTAGACGCGCGGTCAGGCTATTGGGCCATCAAACTGAGCACTGAATCCTCAATGTTGACGACATTTAACACAGTGTTTGGCAGGTATCGTTTCCTCAGACTGCCATTCGGAATCGTGTCCGCTCAAGACGAGTTCCAGAGACGCGTGGATGAAACATATGAAGGATTAGACGGTGTGACGGCCATAGTGGACGACATACTAGTGTTCGGCAAGACTAAAGAGGAACATGACCAGCGTCTCAGAGCGATGCTGAAGCGCACAAGGGAGCGAGGGGTGAGGCTCAACCCCGACAAGTGTCACATATGCGTGTCCGAGGTACGCTACTTCGGCCACACGCTCTCACACGAAGGCATCAAACCAGACCCACACAAGGTGAAGGCGGTCAAGGACATGCAACCCCCACAGAACAAAGCAGAGCTGGAGACAGTCCTCGGCATGATCAACTACCTCGCCAGATTCGCTCCACACCTCTCACAGATAAACTCACCCCTCAGACAGCTTCTGAAACAGGACAGTGAGTTTGTGTGGGATGCAGTCCACGACAAGGCGTTCCAAGAGATGAAGAATCTCATTACACAGCACCCAGGTCCAGTACTCTCATATTTCGACCCGCAGAAAGAGCTGCGACTCCAAGTGGATGCATCCAAAAGTGGCCTTGGGGCTGTCATGCTCCAAGATGGCAAACCAATTGCCTATGCGTCCAAGTCACTCAACAGCACTGAAGAAAACTACGCACAGATAGAGAAGGAGCTCTACGCTGTGGTCTTCGGCTGCAAGAGGTTCCACGAGTACATGTATGGACGAAAAGTGATTGTGGAGTCAGACCACAAGCCTCTGGAGGCAATACTAAAAAAGCCACTGGCAGCAGCACCACCCCGGCTGCAACGGATGATCCTGGCGCTCCAAAAATACGACATCCAAATCATCCACCGCCCCGGTAAGGACATACCGGTGGCCGACACACTGTCACGCAAGTCAATAGAACACCACGACAGTGACCTACACGAAAGGATGGAGGCCCAAGTGCACACAGTCCTCAGCAACATCCCTGTGAGCGACACAAGACTCACAGAAATCAAGCAGGAAACAGCGCAAGATCCACAGCTCACCGCACTCAGACGAGCCACACTCACTGGCTGGCCAGACACAAAGAAAAAGTGCCCGCCCAGCATCCAAGAATACTGGAACCACAGAGCAGAAATCTCAGAAACGGACGGTATCCTGTTCAAAGGTGAGAGAATCATTGTCCCCCAAAAGCTTCGCAAGGACATGATACAGCGCATCCATGCCAGCCACCTTGGCGTGGAAAAAAGCAAATGCCGAGCAAGAGACTTACTGTTCTGGCCTGGCATGGGGAAACAGATCGAGGATGCGGTAGCAGACTGCAGCATATGCCAAGAACGGCGCAGCGCAAATGCAAAGGAACCAATGATGTCACACGCCATACCCGAGCGGCCGTGTCAAGTGATAGGCACAGACCTATTCACATGGAACTCACAGGACTTCATAGTCACTGTGGACTACTACTCCAGATTCTTCGAGCTAGAGAGACTTTACAGCTGCACCTCATCTGCCGTCATCATGAAGCTGAAAGCAGCAATGGCTCGACACGGAATCCCCGAGACTATCATCAGCGACAACAGTCCGTGCTACAGCTCTGGTGAGTTCCGCAACTTCTCACAGACATGGGGTTTCTCACACACCACCACAAGCCCCCACTACCCACAGAGCAACGGCCTCTCCGAGAAAACTGTCCAGACGGCCAAACGCATCCTGGACAAAGCCAAAGCTGAGAACAAAGACCCCTACATGAGCTTACTGGAGTATCGCAACACACCGGTGGACAACCTGAAATCACCGGCACAGCTACTGATGAGTCGGAGGCTGCGGTCCATTCTCCCATCAACAGCAAAACACCTGCAGCCACAGATCGCCAGTCAGGAGGATGTTCACAAAAGGAGAGAGGTATGTCAACAGCGCCAGCAGGCATACTACAACCGAACAGCCAAACCTCTGCCCCACCTGCCCGCAGGCACACCAATCCGCTTCCGGCAGGAGGATGGATCCTGGAGACCTGCAACTGTGGAAAGACCAGCAAACACAGACAGGAGCTACCACATCCAAACCAAAGAAGGTCAGATCTACCAACGCAACCGTCAACACCTGCGACAAAGCAGAGTGAACACTCACACTACACACACACACACTTCACAGCAGACTGTTACCAGCGTTAACAACAACACACAAGCCCATCAGCAAGAGCATGCTGAACCTCCAGACACGAACAATCAGCGACAACCAGACACACAGCCTGGTTACACCACGAGGTCAGGTCGCACGATCAAACCAAGACAAATCCTTGACTTATGAATGTTAAAAAAAGAGAGAATTTTACACCAACCTGTACTATACCTGCTATGTTTTGAAAAGAAATATTTACAGCGTTCACTTACCTTGTGTACCTACCTGCTGTTTGCAGTTACCAGTAATGAAATGAAAAAAAAAGATGAAATGTTATTACGGTATCACATTTAGACAGTGAAGGAAATGTTTTACACTACTTTGTTGCAGTCCAGTTATATAAGAAATCCACTTTCATATTCTTTCTTATTAAGATTGTATTTGCTTATAAACGTGCTCAACGTGGTCTGTATCTCTGCAGAGAAAGCAGCACTTTTCAGAAAAAGGGAGATGTAATATTTGCTAGTAAGATTTGATTTGCTAATGTCCCTTACGGCTTTCCGTAGCGCCACAACAAAGTCACTTGATGTACGTAACAACGTCAGTGGGAATCCGGTCGGTGAATAAACACCCAAAACGAGAGAAGTCGTCCTTGCTTTATTAATGTTATAAGTTAACATAGCCAGAGGGCCCAGATCATTACAGGGGCTGGTATAACGAAGTGCGAGGACGCGCTTCCCGAAGGAGGGTGGTAGTGTAACGACTACAGACGAATAGACTCGCTAGCCCTTAGCTAACAGGTCGAGCCCCTTAGTCGACTGGTTAACGTTGTCGCCCGTGGTGCAGGAAATCCGGGTTCGCGTCCCGGTTGAGACGGTTCCCGGGCCACGGGCGACAACGATATCCAGTCGACTAAAGGGCCCGACTCGCTATTCGTCCGTAGTCGTTACACTACCCTCCTCCTTCGGGAACAGCATGCTCCCTCACGCCTTTGGGCGCACGCGCTTCAGATGGCCTCACGGTGTCACCATCCCACTTCTGACACCTATGAAACGAATTCGGGGCGTAGCTGGGGAACCGCCGCTGCCGGGACGCGAACCCAGGTCTCCCGTACCACGGGCGACTACGTTAACGAGTCAACTAAAGGGTCATACCCGTTAGCCAAGGGCTAGCGAGTCTATTCATCCGTAGTCACACCAGTTCAAGCAATTTTTGCTATACTTGATGACGTGTTGCCCCATGAATGAATCATGCGTGCGCACAGATTGAACAATTTAACAACTTTTGTGGTGTAACCGGTTATTTTCTTGCCCGGTGCGGGATTCGATACGGGGTGTACTGCACCACAAGGCGACATCATTAACCGCTCGGCTAAAGGGCCAGACCCGTTAGTTAGGGACTAACGTGTCTTATTAGTAGTTTACAGTCGTCACCCTCCCCGGAAGCGCGCCCTCGCGTTTTGTTCTTCCCGCGGTCCGAAGAGACTTCTGAGGATCTGCACACTTCCGGATCCCACCGCTGCCACCAATGTAACCGGTTATTTTCTTGACCGGTGCGGGACTCGATACGGGATGTACTGCGCCACAAGGCGACATCACTAACCACTCGGCTAACGTGTCTTATTAGTAGTTTACAGTGGTATTCATCAATACTTGCGTACATCCCACTGCCCTAGACCATACAAGTCAATACGCACAAAAGCCAACTTGCGTTTTGTGCTGTAATATATTAATAGTGATGATGAAAAAAAGTGGTGTAATGTAGTTGATCCGTGATCTGTACGGATCACCCCCCCCCCCACACCCGGTTCGGCACGCATGTGAACCTCGGATTAATTGCAAAATTAATAATTTTCATAATTTCAAGGAAGAATGTATCATGCCTCATATTGCACTTTAATCTAACAATTGAGTATTGAATATTTTATATATTTTAAGATTTTGTTTAAACAATTAGACATTTTGAATGTTGTTTTCATTTAAGAGCATGGGCAAACGTTCCTTGCTTTAAGTGTTTTGCGGAATAAATGGAAAGCAAAGTTAAGCGTGTGTCCCCTTTGTTCTTCCTTTTGTCTGTCCGTTGCCTGTCAAATCACAGTGCCTTGCTGGTTTGCACGCGGCACTTAAGTCTGCTGCCTATATATAGGTTTATTATTGGGGCGCTTCTTTATGCTAATTACAAAGTGCCTGGCACGCGCATCCGATTTCAGATCAAACGCAATTCATCAACCTACTCAGGTGGGTAAGAACACACGTGGCCGGTGCGCACCTTCCATGAATCCCGCGTAGAATTTCCTTATTTTCCCCTTATTACTTTTTTTGCAAGAACAAATATAAGAGAAAAACATTAATGCATGAAGCCCATCGAGCCTGCCCGCCGTGTTCTTGGCGCGAAGCCACCATTTATATTTTGCCACAGGGATAATTACAATCAGACACAAAACCAGGGCAGATTGCGCTCAGCTGCGGAAGTTGACGGGCGTGTTTGCGCTGTAATATCATGAGCGCAACATCTTTTGGTACTCGGACCTTGAGACGGGGCAGATGGCGGTTGCAAGTGATGCGCAATCCATGGCGCGATCAGCGGCCGAAATGCATTCTGGGTGAATTCTCCTGTCAGTGCAGAGCGAGTCTTAGAAACAACGAGACATCCGCAGATAGAAACAGATGAAAGAGGAGGGGGTGCTAACAGATAATTAGAATAGTTACAGTTAAATTAGGTTCTCTTTCAAATAAACATCCAAGATATGAGTGAAAGTGTTTTTCTTGGAACTGCATTTATAACCTTTTTATAACGTAGCTTAACCTTGTCATGTGATCTGCTACTTCAGTACACTTTAACAACAGCTATTACTCAGACCACTACAGAAAACTGCAGATGAACATTTAATATAGACACTACCACCGACTGTTCCTCTAATAAATTGGCAACAATTTCCAACATTGACCATACACGCTCCAGCCATTCTAGACTTTGACCTAGTCTTGTTTTCCATGGCAGGTGTGGGTTCATCTGCTCAGCATTTCACATACTTTACAAAACAAGACGACTTGGAAGAGAAACGGAGGCAGCATTCTGATTGCATAGTGCCCTCTGTTTTGAGACTATTCTACAGTAGAGGTCCCAGTAAATATGTTGATTCATTCCCTCTGTAAATACTCCAATTACTCTGTTGCCCCCCCTGCGCTGAAATAACGGATTATAAAGGTGGTGGGCATGTTTATTGTTGAACTATGCTAATCACGTTGTTGTTCCCCATTTCCCCTCTGCAGCCCTCTGCTCTCACTGGCAAGAAGGGGAAGACTGACCTGAGCTATTCCAGGTTAGCAGAGACAAAACAATCTCATCTCCTAGTGATGATGGAGCCCGGGCCCTGCCAGAGGCAGGCTTCTGCAGACTCACTGGATGACTGGGTCAGTGAACCGTGGACAGAGGGTGAGTCGGACACTGCCAGAGACCATAAGCTCTCTCTCGCAAGTAAAGAGGCCCCCAGGGCAGAACCTGAAGAAGACATTGATATCCTTCTAGAAGAAACTGTGCAGGAGAACCTTGAACTCTCGACAATTAGAAAAACCGCTGATGCTCCCAAAATGGAATATGAGGAACCCGTCAGTATGAGTCAGGATCGCCCCTGGCAAACACAGGAGATGGGATCAGAATTAGAACGGGCTCCAAAAAGGCAGCCAGACAGATTACCCCCTCGTAAAGAATCTGAAGGGTCTCTAAATCTAGTTGAGGATATCTTCCAACCCACTCCCCCTGTTGATGCCTCGCAGACAGAGGAAGCGGCTGAGACAGAGGGCTTTTCCAGCCAGGAGAGCGAGGTTGCAGAGTGTATCAGTGACTTGGAAGTCATATCAGACCCAGTGGAAGACATTATATCTTTCGATACCCAGATTAGTCAGGAATGGCCACTGTCACCCCACCTCTCTGAGCCGGATAGCAGAGCTTTTGAGTCGACAGACGATGAGACAACAGGTGATCGTGTGCAAATAGCTGGGAAGACAACACAGGAAGCACAGATAGCATCATTACCACACAGTTTGGACAGCGGTGGATGCGGACACAATTCATCAGGGGATGCTGCTGAAATGAATCCACCTGCAATCCATCCATCCTCAGGCAAAGTGAACTCGGATGACATATTTAGCATCCATTCCCCTCCATTTGCTGATGAAGGGGAGGAGGAGGAGGTGAAAGAGGAGGTGAATGTGGATTTTAAGCACGAGAACATATTTTCCACTTGGCAGCATACTGGAAAACTGGACTGCAGCAGTTTAGATGGCACCGATCAGCAGCCTCTGCAGCTTTCTGCCTCTGGAGTCTCCTCAGCATGCAGTGACAGAGACCCAGAGTCAACCCAGCCTGCCGTTACTTCATACCAACAGCAGGGGGTGCAACAGCTCAGGGGCCAGTTTGAATATACCCTCGGGGGAGAGAATCAGGAAAAGGCACAACAGGTGCTCAGCCAGGTGCCTCCACCTTTGTCAACCATTTCCATGGAGACAGCCAATCAGAGCGCAGCAGGTCCTCAAGGCAGTGGTTGTGTTCCACTTGTGAGAGAAAGGAACAGTGGGGCGGGGAAAAAGAGCGAGGGAGAAAGCAGGCAGCCAGATGAAGAGAAAGGACACAGGGAGAGAAGACTTGATACAGGCAAGGCAGTGAAAGAAAAACATACAGGAGGAGTGATAGAATATTTCAAAAACCAGCAGAGGACAATGGAAAAATCTAGCTCTGTATCTGCTTCTAGACACGACAGATTTTCCAGGATGGACAGCAACTCATTTGATGACAGCCAGAGTGACAGCGGGCTATCCGCAGACTTTTCTCCATGCAGCACTTTGGAGGGGAGTGCAGACACCGATACTCCTCCGGCCAAGGAGACCCCCATTGAAAGGGAAATCCGACGAGCCGTTGAACGCGAGTACAGCCTGCGAAGGTCCAGGGGGCTCCAGACTCCACCCACCACCCCGGAGTACATCAAGATCTCTTTAAGGAAATCTATACTCCCCCAGGGGCTGCCTGAGAGAGGCCAAGGGAAAGAAAGACAGTTTGCTGGGAAAAAGATGCAGTGGGAGATCGATGCCGAGGCCCAGAGAGAACAGGCTCTGGTCAAACTTGGAAAGGTCCCTGGCTGCTATGACAAAGGCACAGTCCGTCAGCTCAAGGAGAGGAAACAGCTTTTTGAGGCATTCCAGGAGCCCAAGGGCAAGTCTTCAACACTCCCCAGTGGGGGTAAAGTCTCACCCTGGGCCTCGGCTAATGATCTCCCCACCCTGGAAAAACAGGAGGATGGATCGTCGTTACCATCCAGCGTAGGAGGCTCATTTGTGGGGAGCAGACGGAGCACAGACCTGCAGTGTCATACACAGAGTCCCGTGCCTGAGTCGGACAGGGATGTAGGTTTTATATCTAACACTCCCAGAGGACCAAGCCTGTCTGAAGGGACGGGATGCCAGATAACCATCCTTGAGAATCATCTCGGTCATCCAGCCCAAATCCTGGACACCTCCAGACATCAGCAACCCATCCACAGCTCACACTCTTTAAAACAGATGGAGGCCTTCACTGTGGTCGACGCCGGAAATGTTCCCACCTCCCCCGCCAGCAGAAGAGAACACCACAGAAGTGTGAGGAGAGTGGAAGAGGAGGTGGTGATGGTGGAAGTAGAAGAAGTACAGAGAGAGGAGGAGGAGGAGGAGGAGGAGGAGGGGTTTCCCAAAGAGAACCCTTTCTTCAAGCTGCGCTCCTCCACAGCTGTGGTCAAAGTGGAGCAGGATATCCGGGAGGCTCAAGAGAGGGAGAGGGAGCTTCGCAAGCAAAGGAACAGCATGTATGGGGCAAAAGGGGTCGTAGAAGGGGGATGGGGAGAAGGAGAAGGAGGAGGTGGGGGAGAAGGTGGCGGCGAGGAGGGGAGGCGGGTCAGCACAGAGAGACCGAGCTCTCCGATACCTTCCCCACTAAACAGATTGAAAACTCCTGACCTACCGGCCTCGCTGTCCATGGAGGGAGCCGGACACCCCACAGGTTAGTGCATCATTGGTGGTGGTTACATATATACACTCACATTTACTCATATACCAGACGCATACATATAGTATGTGTGTGTGTCTGTGAGTCATGTGTATCTTCATGTGTACCGTATTCGTATACCTGTGTGTGTGTAAGATGATGTAAAAACCCTGAAATAGGCTCAATAGGCCCAAAACAGTGGTACTACTGAAATCAGCTGTTGTAAAAAGTGTTAGCCGTCAGCAGCAATGACTTCTCTCCCTAGACTTTAGCTTGCTAGCTAACACAGAAATACAATGCAGTAACTCAGAAATAAATATGGCCTCCGGCTTGTCGAATCAACTGCCAAAAGTAGCAATGAGGGGGAAAAAAGCCCTTAGTCACAGTGTGTGTGTCTGTTGGGGTGGGGGTGCATGAGTGTTGTGCCAGTGCCAGTCAGAGAGACTTGGACAACTGAACTATTACCAGGGTGTGCCAGGACCTGTCAACCTGTCATGCTCCCTGCTGGGAAATGAACGTGGAACAATGGGCTGTAGATAATGGGTTGCGTAACCTATTTCTTCTTCTTTCTTTCCTTTTTCGTCGATGACATCTAGTTTTGTTTTGCTCCAACGATTTGCAATTTTGCTTTCTGTCCGATCAGTTTATCTGACTAGTCTAATCTTCTGCTGGTTTGTTTCCATCGTTGTTTACTTTTTTGGTTTAGTCATCGTGCTTTATTTCTCCATAGCCAAGACAACAGAGAGAAGGATGTAGATCACAGGGGAATTAACCCAATGCACACATCTTTTTTTTTTTTGTTTTGTCTTCCAGCTCCCCAGTCTCTTGGCAAGTTGGGCTGCTGGCCCCCAGCCCAGGCAGAGGAAGAGCACGCGAACCGATCAGAGGTAAACCAGTATTGCCGGTCTATTTGTGGTCATGACATTTATCCAGGACCGCACACTGTTCATAACACTTTCCATTCGTTTTAAGATTATTTTGTCATAACATAGAGAAGGGTTATGGATTTCTGGTTAGTAATTTTCACATCTTATCAACCCCCCCCCTTTTTTTGTACCCCATTGTAATTGGTAGACTTGGATTGGGACATGAAAATCTAGACAAATCACATCCCCTCTCAGAGTCTCTGGAGAACACTACCGAGACAAGGCATGGGCCACGATCACACAGGGTCTTTAACTGAGGGACCTGAGCTGGGGGTCGTGTGACGATACAAGCTGCACGTTGCGTCCCGGTAGCGTAGCAGTCTATTCCGTTGCCTACCAACATGAGGATCGCCAGTTCGAATCCCCGTGTTACCTCCGGCTTGGTCAGGCGTTCCTACAGACACAGTTGTCCGTGTCTGCGGGTGGGAAGCCAGATGTGGGTGTGTGTCCTGGTGGCAGCACTAACTCCTCCTCTGGTCGGTTGGGGCGCCTGTTTGGCAGCGCTACATCCCCCTGGTGAAACTCTTCACTGTCAGGTGAAGAGAAGCGGCTGGCGACTCCGCATGTATCGGAGGAGGCATGTGGTAGTCTGCAGCCCTCCCCGGATCGGCAGAGGAGGTGGAGCAGCGACCGGGACGGCTCGGAAGAGTGGGCTGATTGGCCAAATACAATTGGGAAGAAAAAAAAGGGGGGGGTTGCATGCTGCCTTTAAGGTTTAAGCTGCCCCCCTCTCCTCCAAAAAATAAAAAACACTCCTTAAATACTTAAAAAACCAGGGATGCTATCTAGAACTGTAATGGATTGCAAAAGGGGGAGGCGCGATGCTATCAGCTATCATGCAGGCGAAACATTTCCTTTTTTTATATTGCCCAAGAACATCTGATTAAGTACTGTATTTACAGTATGGAGATTATATTTGCCGATATGAACTGTGTGTGTGTGTGTGTGTGTGTGTGTGTGTGTGTGTGTGTGTGTGTGTGTGTGTGTGTGTGTGTGTGTGTGTGTGTGTGAGATTGTACACAACACAGAAGAGAAAGAGGGGTTCATAGACAGTCCTGGGCTGCCGGACCCTGGAGGCTGTCTGCCTCGGGGGTCTTGTATCTCTTTGAAACGGTTGTGTCTCCGATTAGCATACACAGCTATGTTAAGCTTAAGCGCTGTGGATCAGTTTGGCGTTGGCATGTTGTGCTACGCTGGGCCTTAGCTGCACACTGCAGTGTGGAATTGGCATTAGCGATGTTTCGCTCTGATCCTTCTTAGTCTCTCTCTCTCTCTCCCCCTCTCTCTCGCTCCCATCTTTGCCTAGTTGGTTATCTCCTCTCTCCACAGACGTAGTTGCTGATAACAGATAACACAAAAAAATAGAAGCAAGATGAAGGTCTGCCAGAGAGATAGCCTCAGCTCTTGACTTACTTATACTGAACATGGCTTCAGATCACAGATGCACTCACCACCCTTTGAACGACTGAGCGAAAGACGTTGGTCCAGGAGATGACCGTTGGGAAGACAGACATCTGTTTCTCTCTTTTTTGCACCTCTGTTTGTTGCCCCGTTCCTTAATTTACCTCCTCTATTTCATATTTGATGCCTCCCCCACCGTGTTTCTCCCACTCTCTCCCCCATATCTCTCCTGACATCTGCTCCTCCTTTCATCCTCCTTTCACCTGCACGGGACCACAAAACCAGAGTCAAATTCCATGTTTGCGCAAACCTACATGGCCAATAAAGATGATTCTGATCATCGCTCCTGTCCTGTCTCCTTCTATCCAGGCCGTCTTGTCTCCGCGGACCCCCAGGAGGAGGACCGCTCTGCTGCAGCGCTGGGAGTCAGGACTGGTCAACGGGAATGGGGAGGAGGACTAAGGAACAGAGAGGATAGCTGAAATGAAGGTGGGAGGAAAAGTTAACTTCAGACTGAGAGACTGTGAACGCAATGAGGAGGACAACGTCCAGGCTGGGTAATGTAGCAGGGGAGGACTCTGATGGGAGGACAAAGAGAAGAACACAGAGTAAGGGAGAGAAAAGGCATTGAGGGAATAACACAAAGAATGGCTTGCAAATGAGGGGACAGGCTGGCGGAGAGCTGAAAAGCCCGAAGGCCTCCCCAGAGAAGGAGCAGACGATGGTGCTCTGAGGAGAACACCTCATGGACGTCTGTTGGCTGGAAGTGGCAAAGCACTCCGCCATGCTGGAGGTTTGGAGAGGAGGTGGAAAGTACTGCTGACCTAGCTGGAAAACCCCAGGGTTAATGAATCAGAGAACGTGCATCGTGAGATTATAGTTATACTGCACTTAAAACAAGTAGAAATGTTTGATTTAGGGAACCTTATTGAACCTCCTCGGTTTTAGATTTTTTTTTTAAGAAAGACAAGAGTGTGATTTATTATTTGGTGGCGGAGTTGAATTGAGTTTCATTTTGTGTCTAGTGATGAAAATTTAAAGTATGACTAAAGAGACGTTGTGTCTTTTGATAAGCTGAAGTTGCAGCAGTAATTTTATATGCTGGTACATCTGGCCCATTTTAGCAACTTTCCACTTTCTGTTTCTGTTTTTCCATTGAACTTATCTTCTGTTTTTTTTTTTTTTGCAGAATTATAAAAATGTCTGTCTAAAAGGCATTGTGATTAAAACTGAAAACGGTGTTGATTCTACGTGAGGAAGAACGCACAATTCAAACCCTGCCCTGATTGCAGATATGTTAGCTTGATATCATCCCCTTGTTACAGGACAGGACATACAGACTGACAGTATGACCTAAATGCCTCTTTTGTTGATGATTAATGCATGGATGTAGTGCAATAAAGCGATCTGTCCAAAAGTCCAAACCTAGCCTATCTTTAATTTCAGACAAAGTCCCAACAAAATGTGTCCCACAAATGCTCAAGAGAATAGCTGTTTGTGACAGTCTCATTCATCAAATGGTAAATATGTCATTTTCTTTTTTTTCTTTTCCCACCTTTTTCTCCCCAATTGTATTTGTCCAATTACCCCACCCTTCCGAGCCGTCCCGGTTGCTGCTCTGCCCCCTCTGCCGATCCGGGGAGGGCTGTAGACTACCGCATGCCTCCTCCGATACATGCGGAGTCGCCAGCCGCTTCTTTTCACCTGACAGTTTCGCCAGGGGGACGTGGCGCGTGGGAGGATCACGCTATCCCCCTCCCGCGAACAGGCGCCCTGACCGACCGACCAGAGGAGGCGCTAGTGCAGCGACCAGGACCCATACCCACATCCGGCTTCCCACCCGCAGACACGGCCAATTGTGTCTGTAGGGACGCCCGACCAAGCCGGAGGCAACACGGGGATTTGAACAGGCGATCCCTGAGTTGGTAGGCAACGGAATAGACCGCTACGCCACCCGGACGCCCCGAATGTGTTATTTTCATATAAAACTCTCGATGCACCGTTCAGTATCATCCCTTATATTTAATGTCCTTTACGGTTTAAGTCTCATAAAGATAAAATGTCAGATTCTGGGGGCTGGTGTTTCGTCACGAGTCTTCATATAACATCTAGTATCCCTAACCGAAACTAAAAGTCTACAGCTAGCGCAGCTGCCGAGGTGACGTCATAGCGTTTGTCCCGGCCGGGGCGCGGAGTGAAACTAATTCACGTGGAAGATATAAAACGCCGCGCTGACTTCCCAGCCGTCACGTGACTTGCACCTTGTCTTTTCATGTGGGTTTGTCACACAAACGGAGGCCATATTGGTCTCCATGGAGACCACGTTGCACGATGCTGGTCAATAGGAATGAAGTGTTTGGTGTGAAGAGGTGGTTTGTCACTTGCATGAGAGAGAGAGAGAGAGAGAGAGAGAGAGAGAGAGAGAGAGAGAGAGAGAGAGAGAGAGAGAGAGAGAGAGAGAGAGAGGGAGACTAGAATTGCGTTTGCATTGCTATACATGTATTTGGGCTTTAGGGTGTGTGTGCGTGCGAACATTTGTTTGCATAAATGTTTATATATATATATATATATGTGTGTGTGTGTGTGTGTGTGTGTGTGTGTGTGTGTGTGTGTGTGTGTGTGTGTGTGTGTGTGTGTGTGTGTGCAGTATAGTCCATGCTTTAGTGAGCCCCCAATCTCTTGTGAATAATTCATTATCTCCCTCTGACTGGACGCAGCCCAGTGACACCGTTATTATGGTCTGCCCAGTGTGCTGTCATGGCAACTTAAGTGCCGAAAATTATTAATAGGCTTTATTCCTCAAAAGACTGCTGTGCTACTGGAAGCATGGTGGACTTTTAATGGTGTACTATCACTGACGTGTTGGTTTAAAGCAAATTATATAGCACCCGAGTTATAAAAACCAAGCTGAACTACAGCAATGCTAACATAAGACCTTGGCACAGCATGGGGACCTTTTCAAAGCCTCTCATAACCTAAGAGGAGAATCCCGATCAAATATTGATTATTAGATGCGATGTGCACGCTCTCAAACGTGGTGACCCCGACACAACTCCTCGAACCCAAAGACTCTGCAAGTATTGATGGCCCCAAGTTGTCAAACCCTCAACCATGTGTGAAAATCAGAATTATTTTTTTTAAATGGTGTGTTAACCTTTAACCGTTGCACCGGTCTATTTCACTTCCTGGCTTCGAACTAATTTCCATGAGATTTCATTATAAGTACTTTCCCAAACTATCCCCGAGGCGGCTTTGTGTGAGGGACTCAGCATTTATAGGATTAGCTGCTGCTCTTGTAATGGCTCTTTGTCAAGAAGAGAAGGGGGGGAATTGAGTGGAGGTATTTGTATGTGTCGGCGTGTGTGTGTGCATGCGCGTGTCTGTGCGTACCCTGAGGTGCATAATCTGTGCATGTGTGCAGAGATGCAAGTGTACTTGGCCTCATGCATTATTTGTCATATCACTGGAGCACCTTATATACTATATATACTTTACATCTCGATGTGAATGTGTGTGCATGTGAGCATACGTGTGTGTATGTGTGTGTGTGTGTGTGTGTGTGTGTATGCGTATGTGATTTTGTGTTGGTGCACTTCCTCAGAATGGTGTGTGTGTGTGTGTGTGTGTGTGTGTGTGTGTGTGTGTGTGTGTGTGTGTGTGTGTGTGTGTGTGTATGTAATGTAACCCAAGATGCCGAAAAGCCCTCTTGAAACAATTGCGCTCCAGCGGCGCTGACTGTGAAAGGCGGCTAATTGTTCAGTCTAAATTCGGGGAAGCCATGCAAAACATGTCATTACCATGCAGTCCCCGGCTGCACTGCTCTGAGCTCCGCTGCATCAGGGACGCTGAAACGAGAACAGTCGTCTGTGTTGCATGCTGGTATAATTGCGCGTGTCTTTGTGAATTTATAGTCACCCTACAGTAATAGAGGGGTGAGCTCGGAGATATTCCACACTCACGACGTCGCTATGTAGGTGTGGTTGCATTCTGTGCTTTTGATGTTAAAAAAAAATAAGAAAAGATATAGAGTGGTTTACCCGAACCAAAGCAAATTAACACAAATGCGTGCCAGATATCTTGCAGGAAGCGCTGCTTGGATGCATGGATAACACCTTCTCCCGTGTTCTCTGCAGGAACGGGCTCCTTCATTATCGGTTCGTTTGTTAGAGAACAATGAATACTCTGAGAGAGCATGAAGCACGTCCTTAAATGTGCGTTATTGACATGATGATGCTGCAGACATGCCCAGCCAGACATCATTAGCCGGGTACACACGTGTCTCTCTCTATGGCGTCTGTGTTTTATTCTGCCAGATCAGATCTTGGCTGGCTCTTATTGTGGGGACCAGTGTCATACCTGATGCTCTCAACGTGTAGTTTATATATTACTATTTATATACTGTATATACTATATATACTACTATTTATATACTATATGTTTATGTTGGCCCTGTGATGGCCTGGCGGCCTGTCCAGGGTGTCTCCCTGCCTGCTGCCCGGTGACTGGTGGGATAGGCTCCAGCCATCCCTATGACCCTGACAGCAGGATAAGCATTTTGGATAATGGATGGATGGATATATACTACTATTTATATACTATATACTATATACTATATACTATATACTATATATATATATAGTATGTATATATAGTATGTATATATAGTATATATATATATATATATATATATAGTATGTGTATATATATAGTATGTATGTATATAATATATATATAGTATATACTATATATATATACTATATATATACTATATATACTATATATATACTATATATGCTCCAGCTTCAGATAAGTGACTTGGATAATGGATGGATGGATGGATATACTACTATTTATATATTATATATATAAAATATATATATATATATATATATATATATATATATATATGTGTGTGTGTGTGTGTGTGTTATTTATATATTGTTTATATACTCACTCATTTTGGCCTTCTGCCCTCGTCCAACCGGGCATAAATCATAATGCAAGGCCGTCTGGCTGGTATTGCTCTGAGGTCTCCCCGGAAGGTAAAAACCTTTGAAAGTGCAAGAGCCTTTCCAAATATTTGCTTAACTCTATTATGTGTGTGTGATTATAGATTTTTTTTTTACAAGCCACAAATATAATCAGGCATAGCCGTAACAATTGTACCCAACTGATTTCCTCGGTTCGATTACACCTGCAACATCAATTCAGTTTACTCAGTATGTACGGAGCGTCCGCCGCATCGGATGAAGCGATATCACTCTGCTGGTGTGCTGCTTAAATCTAGTCACAGATTAATGTTGAAGGGCCATCCCATATCCGGCCTCCGCATACCCATGGTTGCCCATAGCAGAGTACTTTGGTAATACGGCCTGGAATGAGATTAAAAGGGCAACATTTCCCCCCCCCTGATTATCAGCAGGGCACATTTCATCTGATTGGATGGAGCGTTCAAGATGAATCATCATTCACTTATGCATGCCTACACAAACTCATGCGTGTGCACGCACGCGCACACAGGGGGAGTGAACTTTAGCCGCCGAGGTGGCGTGGAAGCATAATAAGATGTCGTCCGGTTCGTTACGATAGGGAATTCTTATCTCCCGGGCTCCTTATCGCTTCTCCCCTGGATGGTCAGACAGGTGAGTATTGTCAGTAAGGAGAGCTGACATTTATTGCTATCTGTTTATACGCCCACGTAGGTGGGGGTAGTTAAGGAGGCCCTTGTACTTCTTACAGGTAAACAAACAACACATGTTCCAGTGTGGGGAAGAGAGAGAGAGAGATGGTACATTTATATCTGTATCTATCTATCCATCGATCCATCTATCTATCTATCTGGATGGACGGATGGATGGATGGATCGATAGATAGATAGATTTAACTCTCTGACTCCGTCTCACACATTGCTGACAAGTCTTAACCACATCCGTTTGCTGTCACGCTGTCTGAAAATAAACACATCTGACTCGTGTACTGGGGCAAAACCAAGAGTACCCCCAGGTATGACACACGCCTGTCTGTCTGTGCCTCCACGGAAGGGGTACGCCCCCTCTGGCCGCCTCTGCCCAGCTTACCTGCGTGACCTCCCAGGACCCCCCTTGCCGTACTAGAGTTCAGGAATGCAGTATTTGTATTTGTGCACCGCGTTATGAATCAGCTCAAAATCTGATAAGCAGTATCCTTATCCGCCCTCCTGCGCTGCGCCGCGGCTGTTTTACCATGTCTAACGAGCGCCCTCTCCAGGCCGGTTGCCGAAAGCGCACGACGAAATGGTCCTGCTGACAGTATGCGTTGCCTCAAAGCGTTTGTTCTACCCCCAGCAGGGCTCACCCAGCACGTGTGTTCCGGTCCATATCTGAGAGGCAGGAGGAATTATGTAATAGAGGGCTGACCATAGTATGAGAGCATATTCAAAACCCCATGCAAGCCCGCTCCGATAACGAGAGTATCGGATTGTTCCCTCTTCAAAATAGAGGCCACTCGCATGAAGGAATGATCTTTCTATGGTCATATGCAAAACAATTTATTGAGTCGACACAGAACCGCAACAAAGACGGATTCTACTGCAAAACAGAACCTCCGTGTTGACAGTGAACGGGGCTTCTTCTTCCGTTGCGTCAGGAGTCGTGCAACACGGAGCAAGACGTCATTTCCTCTCCCAAACTTCATAAGGATTATCAAACAGGAAATTGGGTCATTTCGTTGTCGTTTTGTCAATCATGTTATTTCCTTTCCTCCTGTGATGCTGCATTTGCACACGGCAGGGTCAGCCCAGTAAAGAAAGTAAGAGAAAAAGAGAAGGACAGACAGGCAGACAGAAATATACAAATAAAAAGAAACAAACAAAACAACACCAATGAAAGAAGCTTCAGTTAAAAGCTGGGCTCTCAAATGTGGAGAGAGGGCTCCATAAAGGAGATCTGGAGAGCCTCTCTGTGGTTGTCTTCTCACTGGCCCAGCCCTACACACACACACACACACACACACACACACGCACGCACGCACGCACGCACACACACACACACACACACACACACACACACACACACACACACACACAGAGAGAGAGAGAGAGAGAGAGAAATCTTCATTTACAGTAAGAGTTTTTGGGTTACATTTCAAAAGTAAAATCAAGATCAAGCCTTTCTACTGCAGCAAGTGCATCACCACGGGGTGCAAAACACCCCAAACAACGTGGGTGACAAACGTCGGCCTCACCGACCAAAACATCAACATCATTACAACTGTTGCCAGCATGGCCCAGTTGCCCTGCAGCATCAATAAGCCTGACTGGCAGGACGTAGACAGAAGACGCTGTTCAAGGCTGTGGAGAGTATGACGGATCTACAAATGCGTAGTTCCTCTAATGATAGCCAGTTAATTTTAGCCCAAATTAATGACAGTGCCGTTATACATTCCCTGAGTGTTCATGCTGTAACAGTAGATAGAACGAGCCCGGGGAGAACCTTTAGCCTGATGACGTGCCTTAAATCAAGCCCATAAATGTGGGAGTGACTACAGCTAATGAGAGACAGGCCAGCTTGACAGTGCAGTGTGTGTGTGCGTGTGCGTGTGCGTGCTCGCGTGTACACAGCAAACTGATCTGTCTCATATCACAACTGGATACGAGTGGAAACCTCCGTCCACCGGCGTCGCCACGTCATTTTGTCGGGGCTTAAGCCCCCAACGTTTTGAGTGTAGCCCCGAATATAATTTTACATTTGAGCCTGTGTGAAGCCCGACAAAAAACGTAACGTGTGTGAATGTCCGATAGTCTTCGTAATACAACAGCTTGTCCAAATAAATGCAGGTCTCTAAACGAAATCCGTGTGTGTGTGTGTGTGTGTGTGTGTGTGTGTGTGTGTGAATGCGGCGAGCGTCCGCATACATATGAGGGTGTGATCGTCAGCGCCGAGTCACGTGACACAAGTTAACGCGAGAAAAGACGAGCAGGGGAGGAAATGGCGGCGCGTGCAGGAAAAACAACTCAATCTTTTTGGATTTTTCCAAAAGAAAAGGAAGGGTAAGAATTTAGCCAACTGGCGTAACTTTTCATTAATGGTTGAAATTGCCTGTTGATTTATAATATTGTAACATGCATGGATAAGTAGACACGTTGGTCCTTGACTAACGGGCGAGACTTCTTAGTCGACTGGTTAACGTTGTCGCTTGCGGAGTGGGAGACATAGGTTCGCGTCCCGGCTGTGGCGACGGTCTCCCGGACTGCCCCCCGAATTCGCTACAATATGAATTGGATTCGGCCACCTACAATCGTGATGAAGGGGGAGGGGGTTTCTCGTAAATAAATCAAATTTCCATAAAACGGTAACGACTCATTCATACTAACAACTACTAATATTTTCAACATCACAATTCATGATTAATCTGATCTGGAGCTTAACAGTTTTTGAGGTACACATTTCATTTTTTCAATGATTAAGACATGTACTTTGAATGTAAATAAGGTGCCAGAGTGCATAAAAACATCAAATTAGAGCTTGTTTATCAAGAAGTTTTCCAGAGAGGACCCCCCCGGACTCCCCTACAGCAGTCCGGGCTAAGCCCTGAATGTCCTCAAATCCTGGAAGCGCCCCTGGGGGGGGGGCACAGAACAGTTGGCAGATTTAGCAACGAGAAAATTCAGGATAGTGTCGGCTCAAGGTCTCTGTACACTAATAATTTGTCACATTTAGATCCCAGTAGCTAAGTTTATTGAAATAAGGTGCTGCACGTTCATTGAAAGATGGGCTGAAATAGTACATAGTTGAGGAGTACGGAGTAAATAATGCATGATGACGCTCTAGTAGAATCAAAACGAAGTCGTCCTCTGTAATAACTGATTCTCACCCGGCCATGCATATCAGAGAGGTGCTATTTACCTGAGCGGTGAAACTTGCTCGTCTGAGTTTCAGGTCTGCAAAAACATCCATAAATGAAATTACTGAGCATCTTTGATCAAATTCTGTGTTACAAGATAGAGGAAGCTGAGTGAAAGGAAATCAAAAGTAGCTGACTGGGTGAAAGTGAGGGATGAACGATACGTGAGGGGGTACTCACCAACGAGGTGGTCGTTATTATGAGCTGTGCTCCAGAACTGTGCTTCCTCCCTGAGCAGTGCAACACACAGAGGTCAGCAACACTAGCAAGTCTTTGAAAATGCATGTGATGCACGAGATGCGATGACAATAACACTTGATAACCCAAAGATTGATCAACAAAAAAGGTGGGGTTAGGATATGAGGTGGAAATCCCTGTTTCCGTTTGGTTACAAATACCCACATCCTCAATTAAGATGATGTCATTGTGCTGAGGCACTGTGCCAGCACCTCCCCCCCCTCCCCCTGCATACCTAACAACTTGAAATGGTGAATGGGCAGCGTTAGAGGATGTTTAGAGAAGCGGTAGATAAGCACAACTTGAGGAGGACAAGTTGCGCAACGATGGCAAAACAAACAAAGATACGCTTGTGTTGATGATGAGTCAACAGCGAAAAATAATGTACCTTTTCTTCTTTTCGTCAGCAGCTGCTTTCACTTCAGAATTGCATTGCAAGGAAAAGAGAGAACAGGAAAGTTTCACAAAGGACGTTCTGCAGCCATTTACAAATCCAAACATAAGCACATGTTTATGTTGCTGAGAGAAAGTGGCAATATGTGGGATAGGTGATGGACGTGTATAGGTACCTTTCCTGTGTGCCATGACTACTACCAGCACCAGTGCAAAGAAGAACAGCACCACCGCTGAGAAACATCCCATCACCAGCGGCAAATCCATACCTGCGAAAGCAGCAGGCGTTGCAACTCATAATGTGCAAGATGCTACTTCGGAAGAAGACATCATCTGACATTCGACGATAAGCCACAAAATGAAAAGCAAAATCTGCCACCTATACCCTATGTGATGCATTTCCCTGTACTGTGCATAACTGTGTGTTAATAGGGGTGTATATTTTTTGGCACTATGTACGTTTAATCTTAAAGTATTAAGGGGATTTTAAATTTCGAGATGGTCAACGTGGACTAGAGGTGAAATCACATTTGGCAAGATGATTGGTTAAGATACACAAGAGATCGTGTTGGTTCTACCTGGTGGAAAAGGAGGTGAAACCCCTGAAAGATAAAAAGAAAAAACAAACATTACTATGTATTGCATACTATGTTAATATCTCTCTCTCGCTCTCACTCTCGCTCTCTCTCTCTCTCTCTCTCTCCTGATAACCAGACCAATGCAGTAAGGGATCAGAGGACAGCATCTGCATAAGCTTCTATTCCCTGGGTCAACAGGAGAACCAGCACGGGGCTTGGAGGGAGGTCACTGGGTGGTCTGCAGAGGTGACAGGCATGGTCACCATCGCTTACGGTGTACCTGAGTTGAGAGAGCTAGACTTCTCACTACTCATACTAGGGTTTTCATAGAGAATTGAAAGCTAACTTTCAGTGTTAACGACTTCTCAGTACTCATACTGGGGTGGGGTTTCATAGAGAATTGAACGTTAACTTTCGGTGTTAACTTTCTCCTCCCTGCAGCAATGACTGGCGGCACTAAACCCTCCCTTTGGTGTTTCTGTAGAGGTCAAAACGATTTTTTTTCTTTGTTCAGGACCATTAGTGATCATTATTTGGAGGCTGCTGTCCTTAACCTGCCTGCCCAGGGTGGGAATCAATGATAGGTTAACAGGTGCTCCAAGGAGCAGAAAAACTATACTCCATATTTGAATCTGAATTCCAGATGTGTTGCTGTGGACTGCTGGCAGTTTGATCATCAGCTCTTTCTGACTGCGGGATTTGCTGAAAATGCAAATTTTTCAGGTTTCTCTACATAAATCCTGATGGTTGGGGATTGGGGTCAGGGTTAGAGTAAGGCCTTCTGAAGAAACACCAGGTGTATTGCGATGTCTGTGCGTATGGTTGGGACCTATTGTTCATAACATAATCTCCCCCCCCCCCCCCCCGGTGAACTCAGTGCACTGAATACCTCTGAAACGGCATCTCGTTCAAGCATCACTAAGGAAGAACAGCTGTTGTCCCCCATCCAACAGATGGGGTTTAGCCAACAGACCGGACTTGACCTCACTGAGGCTGCTGCAGGGGTCCATCAGGGAGGTGCAGGTGGTTCTACCGTAATCAGGAAATATGCCCAGGCAAAGGGGAAGTCCTTCTTATGCAGTTTGTGTGAGCTCCATTGGTAGGAGACACCAGCAGGGTGGAGCACTGTAGTGTTTAAATTAAGACTGCTGCAGACGATGCCGTGCTTCTTCCCTTGGTGGTCAGGAGATCTCTCCAAGAGGACACAGCATCCTGGGCCCTGGTGATAAATCGCTTGCTGGCATAGCTTGACTGCTTGTCAGATGGCATTTCTTTTTGAACAATAACTGTTATATTCTATTGTCATATTAGAAAGTATTCCCTGTTTTTTTTGTTTTTGTTTTTCAAATTCAGCCATTTACAATTTGAACTTTTTTTCTGTCCAACCAGTGCAAGGAACTTCTACTGTTTCAGATCTCCATCTTCCCACCTCAAGAATAATAATAATAATAATAATAATAATAGATTACATTTATGGGCAACACAGTGGCGCTGTGGTTAGTATGGTTGCCTCACAGCAAGAAGGTCCTGGGTTCAAGCCTTGGGGTAGTCCAACCTTGGTGGGTCATCCATGGTCGTCCTCGGTGTGGAGTTTGCATGTTCTCCCCGTGTCTGCGTGGGTTTCCTCCGGGTGCTCCGGTTTCCTCCCACAGTCCAAAGACATGTAAGTTAGGTGAATCGGCCATACTAAATTGTCCCTAGGTATGAGTGTGTGTGTATGAGTGTGTGTGTGTGTGTGTGTGTGTGTGTGTGTGTGTGTGTGTGTGTGGGCCCTGTGATGGCCTGGCAGCCTTTCCAGGGTGTCTCCCCACCTGCTGCTGCTGGAATAGGCTCCAGCATCCCCGCGACCCTGAGAGCAGGATAAGCAGTTCAGATGGATGGATGGGTGGTTAGATAACATTTATATAGTGCTTTATCTTGAAGGAGGAGGAGGAGGAGGTGGCAGTTTAGCGCATTGCCTAATTTTCTGGTTGGTCAGGGAAAGCTAGCCATCTGTCTAAACCACTGCTACTAGGTAAAAGGGATGATGTGCCCTAATGATGTGGCAGTGCCGAAGGGGTCTGTCAGTCTTCGAGCAAAGTCCATGTAGCTTTTGCTAAGGGTTCTGCTCAAGGCGGTGTCTGCAGACATGCATACATGTGGGCGACTGAATGGTTGTAAAACTTGATAAGGAATCTGGTGATTTTGACAACACTGATTTGTAAGATAAAAATCAAAAACCTTTCTCTCTCTCTCTCGCTCTCTCTCTCTCTCTCGCTCACTTCCTCCCACACAGACACATGTATACTCCAACCGCAGTCACACCTCTGATAGACGCCCAACTGTACCTTTGGATATAGCCGTGGGGAGACTACGTTCAGAGTTACTCCATTCCCTCACGAGGAGGACACTGTACTGGCATTGGTAGGAAACCAACGATGCCTCCTGGACAGGCACTGGGAAGATGGCCTGGTGGTGGGTTGTGGGAGTATGGTGAGTGGCAACAGGAACTTTCTCATCGGCCTTGTAGAGAGAGAACACGGCACCGGGGTAGGCGGGTGACCCTGTGCATACCAAATGCAGTACCCCCGCCTGCTGCTGGGGAATGAGGGTGGGCGCAGGCAGCAAGTCTGACAGGAGGGAAGATCAGGAGAAACATTTGCTAAGTGGATTAGTAGGCTGAGGAAGCTTTATGTCATTTTAAAAAGGTGTTTTTAAAGGTAAGATGCTGTAAATGAGCTTCAGGACTGCAACAAATGGACAACCACGGAGCTTCCCAAGACAGATTTTATTTAGTGACGACAAATATATCAGATGTATTTCAGGTGTCAATAAGACAGAAAAAATATTGTCTTTTGTCAAGTAAGCATCCTAACCTGCGATGGTGACTTGAATCGTGTTACTGAAGGTTGAATTGACCGTCGCTCTTTTTCTGGGGATCTGGTAGAGGCAAGTATAGGAACCCCCTTCCCCTCCTCTCACCGGCCCCACGCTGAAGGCTCCTTGCTGGTCTGTGGAGTTTGACACCTGGATGGCCTGAGGATGAAGGACCATGGAAGGTGCCCCAATCACTCCAGCTGTCTTCAGCAGAAGGAAGGAGACTGGTTTGGAGCCACGTTGGGGCTGAGACAGGGGAAGGGGAGGGGGCAGCGAGCAGTGGAAGGATAGGATGTCGCCCCTCTTCACAAGGCCGCTCGAGGGCTCCACCGTCAAGACTGGAGCAGGGAAGGATGATGGGGTAGGGGCGGCATCTGAAGAAGGACAGGCAGGGAAAGTAAGGAAAGTGATAACTATGCCGTTTTTGGTCTGCCACCTGTGGATCCTTAAGCCGCTATTCTTCCAAAAGGAATTGAAAGTCATTGTGCGATGACCTTCATTTATATTGGTTCTGCTTTGAAAACGTAAAAAAAAAAAAACTTGAGAAATATTATGCCTGCCTCAGCAGAGTACATCCATCCTTTATTCATTATCCAGACCACCTATCCTTTTCAGGGTTGCGGGGATGCTGGAGCCTATCCCAGCAGTCATTGGGTGGCAGGCAGGAAGAAACCATGGACAGGCTGCCAGGCCATCACAGGGCCGACACATTCACAACTAGGGACAATTTAGTTTGGCCGTATCACCTGACCTGCATGTCTTTGGACTGTGGGAGGAAACCCACGCAGACACGGGGAGAACATGCAAACTCCACACAGAGGACGACCCCCAAGGTTGGACTACCCCGGGGCTCGAACCCAGGACCTTCTTGCTGTGAGGCGACCGTGCTAACCACCGCTCCACCGTGCCGCCTCAGCAGACAGAATGCAGGGACCACTAATTTTGGCAGGCATGTTATATTTTCCTGTAAACACAAAAACTATGAGAAGAAAAAAACAAAACCCAAAATTGTTTCTGTGACATTATTGCTGCATCACTAGATTTGATAGGGTTGGGAATTACCTGAGAGTTGGGAGTTAGAATGATGTGGACGTTTTGCCATAGCGACACATAGGGTTTTTTTTGTTTGTTTGATTTTTTTGATAGCATTTTGGCTCTGACAGATAGCACACGCAAATGAGGACACACTCAAGAGAAAAGTCAAGATTACACTTTTGCCCTGGCACAATTATCCCTGTGCACCTGATGCCTATCTGTCAGCCCTGAGATACGATTATTTTTTCTAAACGCTGCTTTACTTCGCCACAACTGTAAGCCACACATCCTTATTCAACCGTCGGTGCAACAAAGTGGTGCACAATCTCTCTGATATGTGTGTGGGGGGGGGGGGGTATGGGTGTGTTCGGTTTCTATATGAAGTGCAGGATGTTACACAAAGCACATCACAACATGATACCGGCAGAGAGCACCTGCCTCGCTCCGTCTCCAGATAAGCCTGTTTATTATTGCATACCCCATGCAGAGTCAGCACCACCTAATCCCCACTTCCTCACCCCTCGCTGCAGTTTGGTTTTATATTTACGTCGCTTGGCAGCCAAGTTCTGAGAAAATACTGAAGGGCCATAGCAGGAAATCTGCTGAAACTATCAGACGCGCTGACAAAAAAAAAATCACAGACTGAATCACAGACCAAAGGTGAGATGTTGGGCTGCGTATCAGTACGCAAAAGACTTTGTGATGCTGTATACTGTTTTTATTTTTTTTCTTTCTCAACACACACATACACACACTCACACTCACACACACACACACACACTCACACACACAGACCTTCTTGGCTGTCCAGTATCAGATAGGGGCTGAAGGCGCTGTAGATCCCACGCTGGCTCTTGTACAGGCAGCAGTACAAGTTCTGCTGGGATGTGCCTCCTTTGTCCACCCTGATCGTGAACCGAGCCTCCTGCGTACCGTGCCGGTCCTCTTTGGAGTCCACCTAAATGAACAGGCGGCAGAATTTAGCAGAAACAATGATTAGACATAACCTCGGAATATAGCCTGACACACAGTCTCCTCTCTGATTCTCGAATCACGCTTCGGTCTCAGCGGGGCCAGGATCTTTAAACCATCGCGATTCTTATTTTTTGGGGGGGGGGGTTTCCTCCTTTTTCTCCCC